>NC_081409.1:794945188-795245188 GCF_030272615.1 Cryptomeria japonica | reverse complement strand
TCATCTATCTCATAGCCCATTTTAGTTACCAAAATAGTTCTAGGGATAACTGCCTCCATCCAGATTTCATCTTTCTTGATCGCAAAACAGATTTCTTTTTGATACTTATTCACAATAGCTTGTGATAGTCTTACTCTAGATTTCATTCGAGCCCTTAATGCTTGAAAATACTCATTTAGGTTCTTCTCCCTATTCTCTCCCATATTATTCAATAGTTTTGATAGTTGTTTTCCTACCGGTATGTCAAAACCAAAATTTCTAGCACCAATACCAGGCACTTGTTTGGTTATATACATCATTAGACAAACACGTAAGTTTCCAAATCTGAATATTCCTTTCTTATCCTTTTTAATCTTTCCAAAATTGCTATCAACTCATCTTTAATCCATTCACATATATCTATCCTTGCATTATCATTGACCATATCATAAGCACTCTTGATACATAGGCTAGAAACTACATTTAACCTATTTGCATGTGTAGCCTTATAACCTAAGATCATAGTAATAAATTTGATATTTATATCCTTTACATCGTTTACCCTTAATGATCTCTTATCAAATGTTGCACCGGTTAGGTTTGTCACTAAGTCATTTGAGACCTTCTTTGTTTTGTCTGGTCTGTTACCGATGGAGGGTAACCCTGTTATAGCCTTTACTACTTCTTTTGTGATTTCATGAACTGAGTCCAACCAAAAAAATTCACCATGTACTCTACTTAACACTATCCTTATGATATCCTTGGGAAAATCCAGGATACTAATAATTTCAGTGGAACCTAGGGTTTCTACTATCTTATGTTTAGGTTTGACATTTCTCGATTCATCACAAATCACAAACTTATACATATTCTTAATTTCCTCATCACCTAGTTCATCACTATGACAATGTATATACATCCTAGGGTCTTCAGCATATACTACTCCTTTAGGTATATGAGAGAATGCACCTAAGCTATCATCTTTCTTCATAATTTTGGGAACTAACTGGAATACGGGTCTAGGGTGCTTAATTACTTCAACAACAGTAGGGTTTGCAATAAATTCAGGAGTGCATGAAGATGCCATAGCTATAAATACCTTAATTTTCCTTAGGGTTGAATGATTTGATAGATTGCTTCACTTCTTCCCTTGGGATACCTTTGCTTGGGAATTTTTGTGCTCTCGAAGATTTGAATGCTTGATGAAATGAAAATGGAGCCAAAACACTTGCTTTATAATGTTATTTTCTTTAACTACCACATTTAATGCTTTCCAATTAAGTCACAACTTAACTCATCTATCGATATAGAAGTAATTTCAACTTCTCACTATCAACCGAGGGAATAATAGCATGTTTTTCAATTTGATGCTAAACCCCCAAAGGAATTTTCTTCAGTTAGATGAAGAGTCTCCTGTCAGTGGAGTGTTACTCTATTATGCCGGTGGAGGAGTATTCCCATCAACATTTTGATCTGACTTTCTGATCCATTGTTTTGAGAATTCTTGTTTTACCTCTTCAACCTTTTCTTTACCCTGCAAACTAGGACCTTTGTTATTTGCTGATGATGACTTGCTTCTACAAAATTTAGCAATATGTCCAATCTTGTTACAAGCATAACAAGTCACATTGTTTTTCTGAATAGCTTTCCCATATCCTATGCCGGTTTGTGTTTTGCATTGATTAGATAAGTGTCCAAATCTTCCACAAACATAACATCTTACATTCATTCTGCAATTCTCTGAATTATGACCAACTTTAATGCATTTAGAGCATTGACCAGTGGGTGTATTAGTGTTCTGATAATTTCTAGATCTACACTTATTTTCTCTATGACCATACTTGTTACAGTTAAAGCATTAGGTTGTCTTACCATTTTGCTATGATCATGATTGTTTGTAGTGTCGGAGCTTTCACCAACTTCAAAGCCAAGGCCATTTGTATCACCATTAGGTTTCTGATTCTTTAGCATGTCACCAAGTTCTTCTAAGCTTTTCTTGAATTTCTCCTTGTGTTGATTTGCAGCAGCCAGTTCTCTTTCCAAGATTCCTTTCTGTCTCATGAGTTCATTTGCATCATTTTGTGTATGCATCAGATCTGTCTTCAACATATCATTTCCATGACTAAGTCTTGTGTTTTAATTTGTAGCATCATTTAGTCTTCTAGTCAAATCTTCTTCATTTTTCTTTCTATCTTCAATTTATTTACAAAATCTCATGGTCATATCCTGCATTTCATTCTTTGTTGTAGTGTTCTCGTGTTTTCGCTTGTTCACAAAATGACTAAGAGTTTCCTTTTCATCATTCTCATTTTGCATCTTTTCACAAACTTCTCTTCTCTTGTTTCTTGCAATAGTAATATTTCCTTGAAGTGCTTGAATAATATCCTGTACAACCTTTAGATCATCTTCAAGTTTGATATTCTTCAACTTTTCTGCATCATAGTCTAAAAGAGTTGTTTCTAATTGCTTCATCAAGTTTTCCATCTCTGTCGGTGTCAAGATCTTCCTCAAGCTATTTAGGCCTTGAAAATAGAGGACCAAGCTTTGATACCATTTGTTAGGATTCCCAAAGATACTGAGAGGGAGGGGGGGGGGGGGAGGGTGAATCAGTATCTTACTGGTTTAAGCATTTAATTGATTTAAAACATGAAAAGCATATCAATACTGTGTACCGGTAAACCATAAATAATGCAGTAAACAAGAATAATAACAACCACATGAGAAGCACACCATAACAATATTTTAACGAGGAAGCCCAATATGGGAAAAACCTTGGTGGGATATGTGACCCACAATATTCGCTTACTAGCCAATAAAGGAATATTACTCTTACAATAGAGGCCTGCACATGTAGGAAGGCCAAGTGCCTAGAGCTCACTGCTCAAATACAAAAGAAGTCACACTGACTTACAAAATGGATTGTATTAATCCAATGTCTTGTATTGCTTCAGATGAGCATCTTCTATGCCAGATCTAGTACCGGTTTTAGCTCTGTTGCATACATAAACCCTTAACCTATAATTCACATATTAGGTCTGCATAATTTCACCTATCTCCTTACTAAAAAATGTTCTATAAAGATATCATACATATATGAGTCATATTATAACTCGCCATGTCGGCTTACAATGATTTTACAATTAATTACACAATACATTATAAAAAAAATTCCTGTCGGCTAGGGTGCCAGTATCCTTCCTTTCACTGTCGGTGTTCTATGTGCTGGTATATTTGTCTTGCCAGTATCATGTGATAGCAAGGTTGCCATCAATGACAAAACCTTCAATCACCTAAAATTTCTCATTGGAGTGCATTTGCCAATAGGACCAAGAAGTATGTGGTGCAAGAAGAAGGAACCCCAGAGTAGTTAGAAGATGTTGCAGAGGACCAAAAAACTGAAGAAGCCGTTGATATTGAAAAGGACTTGTAACTATTTCTTGGAAGACATTGCGGTTTGAAAAGGACTTGAGCCTAAAACCTGTGTTGTCTTCTGGTGTGCTTTCAGTAATTTACAAGTTTCATTTGAGTAGTCTAGGGTTATTCAACTGAACACGGATTGTAATGCAATCTTTATGGATATGTTCTTATCTTTTCTCTTCAGGAGAGGAATTAAATATGCATGAAACATCTCTGTCAGTGGATTATTTTTTTGAAGATTTGAATTTGATAAACAATGTTTAGTTTAACAAGAAATAACTCTTATATATGCCAGGTATGTTAGGGTTAATAAAAGCCGAAGTAATGAGATGTATGGGGATGTTTAATTTTGGAATCCTTGCTTGATTTAGATGACTCTGTAGCCTAGATAAAGCACTGCTATCAGTTGTATTTTTCTTTCTATATTTCTTGGGGATCATTACTAAAAATGAGCATAAGTTTTCCTTTATTGTTTCATTTTTGTTAAGGTGATGAAGTCCATGGGTTTTATCATTGGTTTACTATGGATCTTGAATTTTAAAGTGTGAAAGTTTTCACAGAAGGTATACCCACCTGAACTTTGGATAAGTTCAAAGTGTAGAAGGTTTCGTCCAAACCTTGCCATATGTTATTCTAGAATTCTATTTCCTTGGTGCCCTCTTTATATATCACAGACAGAGTTATTAGGTTTTCTAACAAAGAGGATAGGAAGGAAACAAAATTTGTGACTAACAAAAATGGTGACTCTGCTGGGGAGAGTCATAGTATGTATCTATGTTATTAATTGGTGTTTGTATTAGCTCAAAAGTTTGTTCTAACCTCTGTGTGTGTGAGGTATATTGTGTTATCTCTCATTTTGTGCCATTCTCTCTCTCGGAAAATCTTCCTGTCATCTGAATCTTTGCAAGAGATTCATCAAACTTGTTTTCTTAATTCCCTACAATCTTTGTGGGTGGCGACTCTAATAAGTATTACCAGTGTTGTTTTGAATAAGTATAACTCTTTTAAGATAAATAAGTATAATGCAGAGAGGAAGGAACACCATGTCTTTTATGAGGAAGCATCCTTAGAAGACATTACAAGAAGGATTACCTGAACAGGCACAAAGAGGCCAGAAAAGATCAGTTATACATGAACCATCTAATGCTAACTGGGTACAAAAGAGCATTAATACGGGTAAGTTATTTGAAAGACCCATATATGCAAATTCAAATTCTTCTTCCCATGAATCTGAACAGGACATTTTTGGTTTCCATTCTAGTTTGTTTGGTAATAATGAAGAGGTCCAAATTTTAAATCAGAGGATCTATTAGGCTAGCTTATTTGGGAAGGATAAGAATAGTTCAAATATTAAGATGGATTCTGTACCTAGAACAGTTGATGGAAATATTAGTTTGATTGATATTGACCAAGTCAATGAATCAGATTTTGAAGAAATGTTCCTTGATGAAGATCAGGTATCCCAAGAAATTGAAGCCCTGAATAGAAAGGTCCATCACTTAACCTTACGAGCACAAAAGGAATCAAATAAAGAAAAGGAAGTGAAAGCCAAGTTAATTGAGAGGGATAGGCTTTTAAAACAGATTGCTGATCTTGAGTTATTCACCAAAGAGAAAACAAAGAGTGAGGATGCAGGTCTAGTCATCAGAGAAATCTTAGTTGTCAAAACCAACCCTGCATATAAATCTATTGTGCAACTGAGTAGGGAGGTCCTTGGTGACCCACAACTTGTTAGAAATAATATTGACAAAGGAAAACATAAGTGCATGGAAGATGGGTATGGATCTAAAAATACAACAGAAATCTCTCATATGTTATCTACACATTAGAGAGAGATAGATAGGATGAGGAAAGAGAAAGAAGATCTGCAGAGGGAGTTGAAAAAGGCTGAATTAGAAGCAGCCAATCAAGAAGTTAAAAGAAAGATTAATTATCTAAAGGCTCCCCCTATAATTTTTCCTTCAACAGACCCAAATAAACTTGCTCCTCAGCGTGCCACACTCCCTCCAGTAAAAATTCAGTCAGCCTTGCGTGTGAGCACTATCCCAGCTAATCAAACCCTTGTTACTAGTCAAGTTAACCAAACCCCTCTGACTAAGGGCCCTAATGTAAGAATGAACATGGGAAATAACCTTACTGCTAATCAGTTCCAGAGAAGACCCATTAACTTAGAATTATATAGACAACTCCTTTTTGATGGAATCCCAGGATACCCTAACCATGTTCCTACTGAATTGAGAGATAGGCTTCACAAGTTTGCTGGTAATAATGCAATCAGTGTAGAAGAACATTTGAAATCATTTGGTGACCTGATAAATGATTATGAAATTGTAGATGAAGATGTCATCATGAAACTATTTGTACAATCCTTGGTAGATGATGCAAGGGATTGGTATAGAGGTCTCCCAGTGAATAGCATTCGTTCTTGGGATGATTTTAAGAATTCTTTTCATGAGCAATATGGTGACAAAACAAATGTGAGCTTCATGCTCAATGAGTTCAACAATATCAGAAAGTCTGATAATGAAATTGTCATAGATTTCAATGCTAGATTTCAGAAAGCAATGCATAGGCTTTATCAAGTGATGAGATTAGATGATAATATGTGTTTGAACACTTATTATAATGCTTTTGACTCTAAAATGGCCTACATTCTGAGGGATAAGAACCCGCATAGTCTAAGAGATGCATTTAGGATTTCCATTAATGTGGAGAGTAATAGGAAAGCATCTGGGAAAGTAGGAAGGATAACTGATGGAAGGTTGTGGCAAGAATCAAAGCAGCAACCTAACAAAGTTGGCAAGGAAGATGACAAAATAGAAAAGTTAAGAATTTCCATGAAAGATCTTACTGCTAAGGTAAGTAGAAATGATAAGCCTCATTACAATTGGCAAGATAGGCCTCCTAGATTACATGACATGCCTTACAATACTACTTGGAAGGATGGTAAACCTCAAAATGATAAGCCAAATAACACTCAAGGCCAAGATACTCCAGATCCTCTAAAAGGAGGAAATGTTCATAATATGGAAAATACTCCTTGGTGCATGGCTTGTGATGGACCACATTCTCCTCACCAATGTGTTGTAGCTCAAGCTCTCGAAGAATCCATGAGAAAAGAAGCTGAGCCTGATATTAATATGTTTGAAACTATTATTGAAAGTGATGATGAGTCTTCACAAAGTGAATTTAGTGAATGTGATGTGCTGAATGGTAATAGATCTTACCAAGGACAATTGACACTTGATTGGCATCCTACTTTGAATTTTGTAACCATCGAAGATGAAGAAGTTCATCTTCAAAGGCATAGTGATGAAGAGGTGAGAAATCTTACTAAAGCTGTCATAGCCAAAGCCAAGCATAATTATAACTTGAGAAGTAGCGAGTAGGATGGAGATCAAGGTGAACGTGGCTCAATGTTCATAAAAGAGGTATCCCAGAAGAAAGCAACAATTAATGCCACCTTGCTCCAAGATGGTCAGGAAAAGAATAACCAAATTAAGGATTTATCCAAGGGTATGGATAATAATGTTATTGGTGATATACAAAGAAATGCCATAGTGAAAAAGGCAAGTCAGCCTAAGATAGAGAAAGTTAAGGCTAATACCGAGTTGATTAATAATTCCACTTTTGATATGACTCAGGCTCTGACCCAAATCAAGGTTACAGATCCATTGGTAGAATTATTGAAAATAAAAGAACATAGAGAAGCAACCTTATCTTTATTTTCTAAAATATTTGATAGCAGTATGTCTTTGCCTACAGTTACCATGCAAAATGAGAATGATCATGAGTTGCAAACTACAGAGGTATATGTGGGAACAACCATCACTCAAGAACCTTCACAGGTGGATCTTTTTTACATAACTTTAGTAGTGATTAAGAATTGCATGATTGATTCTAGCGCTACTGCAAATGTGATGCCCTATGGTGTAATGAAAGTTGGGACTGTCAGTAAGTACTGTGTATGGAAAGTGTTATGCTATGGATAATAGAGAAGTACCTGTAATAGGTACAATAAAAGATGTGGAAGTCAAGATAGCAACATTTCCTAAGGCAACATATAAGATGGAAGTCATAGTAACTGATACAAAACTTTGTTATGGCATGCTATTATCTAGACAATGGGCTATAGCAGTAGGTGGAAATGTTCAGTTGGATTTGTCATATGCTACAATCCCAATCAATGGAAGCCAAGTTAAGTTGTATAGAGAACCACACGCCCCTAGGGTAATTGAGAAAATAGACCCTAGCATGTTGAACTATATGATTGATGTGGATCTTGACAATTTTAGAATGCAACCAATTTTACCTCAGTTAAAAAATACTGATTCTATTGTGACCGAATTGGAATCTCGACAACATGACTTATGGCACATGTATTTTGATGGAGCTTGTTCTAAAGAAGGATCTGGATTAGGAGTTCTTTTTGTGTCCTCATCAGGTATAACCTTCAAATATTCCTTTTTGCTAGCCTTTCAGTGTACAAACAACACTATTGAATATGAAGCCTTGTTATTGGGGCTTGAAATTGCAAAAAGGCATGGGATTCAGTTGTTAAGAGTACTAGGAGATTCAGAGTTGGTTGTTTCTTAGGTTAGATCTAAGTATGCATCTAAAAATGATCAATTGAAAATATATAAGCATGTAGTGTGGGATGTGATTGAACATTTTAGTGCATTCTCTATTAATTGGATAGAAAGGTCAAAGAATATCATGGCTGATTTTTTAGCAAATGTCGCACTAAAGAATGATGACATGACATTAACTGGTATATCCACAGTTGAGATAAAAGCCAGGCCTACCATTCCTGATAATGTATATAATTGGCAAGTGTTTGTAGATGATGAAGATATTCTCAGATTCATACAATGCATTGATGACTATGATGGACAAAAAATTGATTGTAATGCATTGGTAGAAGTGGTGCAAGATAGAGAGACTGTGTTTTGAAATGATCTGCTTCAGCTGGAAACTAATGAAATACCCAAAGGATTAGTAGAATTAGAGGGTATGTTCAGTTACAGTGATAGTCATCTACATCAACAATCCACCACCAAGTTAGATGAATCGGAAGAAGTGAACTTGGGAACAAAATTATCCCCCAAGTTGGTATATATTGGAAAAAATTTGTCTCCTCATATAAAAGTTAACCTTATTAACTTGTTGAAAAAGTATAAGCATGTTTTTGCTTGGTCTTATGAAGACTTGAAGGCATATAGACAAGATATCTTCTAGCATGAAGTCCCTTTGCTTCCAGATGCTAAGCCTTTCTGACATAAACAGATACCCATCAACCCCCTTTTGGAAGTCAAAATGCAACAAGAGTTAACCAAGTTGAGAGAAGGGGGGATCATTAATTCTATTAGGCATTCATCATGGGTATCTAATTTGGTCCTAGTTAGAAAGAAGAATGGGGACATAAGGCTCTGTGTTTATTTTAGGAACCTAAATATTGCTTCTTTGAAAGACAATTATTCTTCTCCTAATATGGAAGCAATGTTGGAGAGAGTAACTGGCTATGACCTATTGTCTATGATAGATGTGTTCTCAGGATATAACCAAGTGTTAGTGAAAGAATCTGAACAATTCAAGACTTCTTTTACCACCCCTTGGGGAACATATGTATATGTAAGAATGCCTTTTGGGTTAAAAACTGCTGGAGATACTTTCTAGAGAGCAATGGATGTAGCTTTCAAGGAATTCATTAACATTATCATGGTTGTGTATCAAGATGATTTAACATGTTTCTCCAAAAGGGCAGATGACCACTGTGGGCATTTGGAAAAGGTTTTCACTAAAGCTCTAGAATATGGTGTCTCTTTAAATCCAAAAAAGTGTCATTTTGTTGTCACTGAAGGGAAGCTACTCGGGCATATTGTCTCTCAGGAAGGGGTTAGAATAGACCCTGAAAGAATTGAAGCTATAAACAATGTACTTGAGCCAAAAAGTGTCAAAGGTATCCAGTCTTTCTTAGGCAAGGTAAATTTTGTTAGGAGATTCATTGCCAATTTTGTAGAGATAGTTAAGCCCATTGTTAGATTGCTTAAGAATGACACAAAGTTCTGCTAGGATGAGGAAGCTTCAAAGGCTTTTGGCAAAATTAAAAGGGTTATCCAGGAGGCACCAGTGTTAAAGTCCCCTAACTATAGTAAGCCTTTCTCTCTGATTTCCTTTGCTTCATATCATACAGCGGCTGCAGTTCTTCTACAAAAGGATAATGAAGGATATGAGCATCCTATAGCTTTTTATAGAAAATCTTTACAAGCTGCAGAGCTAAAATATGAAAACATGGAGAAACAAGAATATGCTTTGGTTAAGCTTGTAAAAGCATTTAGGCCATATCTTGTGAATGCACAAGTAATTGCTTATGTCCCACATGTAGCTGTCAAGGACATTTTATCTCAATCTGAGGTCACCGGTAAAAGATGTAGATGGATAACCAGAATTCAAGAGTTTGATTTAGAGATTAAAATCACTAAATTGGTAAGAGGTTTAGGTCTTTCTAAGCTGATGGCTGAATCAAATCTTCTCGATGTTGAAATAAATAATGTTGAAGTTAAGAACATCTTGGTCACAAGTATTGAGACACAACCCTGGTATTCAGAGATAGTGCATTTTTTAAGGGATACAACATATTCAGAGGGAATGACCCATAACTAGAGAAGGACACTAAGACTAAAATCTCAAAAGTATGCCCTTATTCAGGGTGATCTGTATTGGCAAAATAGGGATGCAACATTATTGATGTGTTTGGACAAATCCTAGGCTAGAAAGATGTTAATTGAAATGGATGATGGAGTATGTGGAGGTCACTACTCTACCAAAACAACAACTGATAAGATAGTTCGGGCTGGGTATTATTGGCCCACTTTGTTTAAAGATGCCCATGAACATGTTCGGAGATGTGACCCATGCCAAAAAATTTCATCCAAATTGAAGTATGAGGGAGCTTTACCCCTCAACCCAATCACAGTAGAAACCCCTTTTGTCCAATGGGGCATTGATTTTATTGGGGAAATAGTTGAGAAGTTAGGAAGAGGTGACAGGTGGATCATAGTAGCCACTGATTATTTCACTAAGTGCATTGAAGCTATACCCACTAGAAGAGCTACTAGTAAAATTGTTATTGATTTCCTGGTAGATAATGTTATAACTAGATTTGGTGTTCCTATAAAATTGGTAATGGATAATGCCATGAGCTTCAGATTAGAGGAGTTCACTGAATTTTGCACCAGTCATGGAATAATTATATCTTACTCTTCACCATATCATCCTCAGGGCAATGGACAAGTAGAATCTAGCAATAAGAGCCTTCTGAATATTATTAAGAAAATCCTTGAGGAAAACAAAAGGTCTTGGGACCAGAAGTTGAAATTAGCCCTATGGGTAGATAGGATTACTATCAAGAAAGCAATTGGGGTTTCACCTTTTGAATTGGTCTATGGCACACAATCTAGGGTGCCAGTCAATAATCTTCTTCCTGTATACAAGTTCCTACAAGCTGAAGACATGGAGTTATCTGAACCTATGGAGGACAAAATGATTCAGATGGTGGAGGTAGAGGAAATCAAAACTTTGGCCCATAAAAGAAATCTGAAGATCCAGTTGCAATCCAAGTACTTGTTTGACAAAAGAACTACATTGAGAAGATTTCAACTTGGTTACATGGTTCTTCAATGGAAAGCAAAAGGACAAGATAAAGGGAAACAACAGAAATTTGAATCACTATGGATAGGCCCCTCTGTGGTTTGTGATCTAAATGGAAAAGACTCATATTTCTTGCAAACCATGAATGCTGAGGTACAAGAATTTCCAGTGCATGGACAATTCCTGAAGCATTACTTTTCTTAAGTCCATGCATAGTAGGTCTTAGTCTGTATTATATCTAGGTTTGTTTTTGTTGGTTTGTTTTAGGCTTGTTTTTGGTCTGTGATCCCCAAATTTTTGGATTCTTTTGTTGATCTTGCATTCAACCATCCCCAGTCAGAGCCGCTGTTATCACTGTTTTGATTTTTCGGAAATTTTGTTCTCTGGCTCTTTAAGGTGTGAAATGATATTCTTAAAACCCTTCATGTTGCCTTTGAGTTTTAGGTCCGGAGGTTTAAGGCGTGCTCTTCCCTTTCTCTTGGTTTAAAATTCTTGCGCTCTAATTGTATATTACTTTTTCCACTTAAGGAAGGGTCAGCCCGTCATGAAAGTGTCCCCCCCTTTAGGTTTTCCCTAGGTAGTCTTTTAAATATTTTCAATTTTTATGCCTTTACCTATGTCTTGTTTTAATCTTTGTCAAGCTCCTTAACAATCGTGCAAGTCAAAGTTGATCTTGCAGTGTGCATTGTTTTGTTGGGCAAAGATGCTTGCAGTTTAAGGTCTGCGAAGTGGTGAAGAGGGTAAGCAGGCCCGGCCAAAGGATTGTTCACCAAATAAAAGGAATGCATCTCTTAGTGGATCCAACGGCCAGCATTGCTTCGCTAGCCCAAGATGCATGTAAGTTATCCTTTGCAAAATAGCGAAAGAATTGGTAGGTCCCAGAGGTAAGCGGTTCCTTTGGTTAAAGGATGGTCAGTGTGGAGTGGATCCAACAGCCTATGTTGATTTGCAGCTGAATGATGTCCATGTTTTACCTTTCGTGAAGTAGTGAAAAGGTGGAGGGCCCGGGCAAGGTGGTCACGAGAAGGTTAACGATTGTTGTTGTTTCATGAAGAATAGATGTATGTGATTTAAAGTCTTCGAAGTAGCGAAAGGGTTGGTGGGCCCAAAGGATAAGCAGGTCATGGTTTTAAAGACCAATCAACTAGAAAATGATTGGATGGCCCACATTGATTCGCAGCATTAAATCAAATGAAATTTACCTTTTATGAAATAGTGAAATGACGTGGTAGAACAGATGGGTCGCTTGGTTGAGAGAAATGGTGACTTGTCAGATACACGTGGCTCAATAGAGATTTGGGGGGCCCGCTTTGATTTAACCCGTGGTGGTATTAAAAAAATGGTAAAGTAAAACACATGGCGACCCTAGAATGGAGTCCGATGGAGTTATCTGAGCAAATAGCCGACTAACACGTAAGGTTCATTCGTTGGTGATAAAGAAAAGCAAGTGGTTTCCAAGCTGAGGGCCCACTTTAAAGGTTTGAGCATGTTAAATGGTGTACATCTTAAGATGGATCCAATGATAGTCATTGTTTTGCAGCCTGAAGATGCAGGGTGGTTAGCCTTCGCAAAGCGGCGAAAATTGCTAGCGGTGACAGTTGGTTGCAGTTAGTGAAGTAGACTGGCAGTCGCCATAAGAGGTAAGGATCGAGCAAGTAGAAAATGATCAGATGGCCGACGCTGTTCCGCATGATTAAGGTGTGTGATGTTTACCATTCGCAGAGTAGCGAAAGGAAGGTGGGGCCCGTTACTAATGGAGAAATGACTAGGAAAAGTAAAGGCAGTACAAGTTTCCAAGATCTAGCGAATGTTGTTGCTTTGCGAAGGAAAGATGCAAGGGTTTTAAACTCCATGAAATGGAAAAACAATGAAACAACGAAAGACATAGAAAACTTGTAATCCGTTGCAGCCCATTTTTGAATTCGATTTGCAAATTCAATTCTGATTTGATTTCTGAAGCATAGGGGAATAATGCCTCATTTCAATGCTGAGTTGCCGTATTAAGGTCCACATCAATTGAATATTGGTACCATTTTGACAAGTTTGTTGTAGAGGAGATGGTGCAGAGAAAATTTCTTCAGGTGAGTATCAAGGTTTTTATGTCTTGCTTGCTAGTTAAAGTTTGAAAATTGGTACTATCTGTGTGCTTGCCTTATTAGAGTTTTGTTTGAATCTCAATTAATATAATAGCATTAACGGGATGGCACCAAGAAGGGATTTCACAGGAAAGATAAATTATCAAGATAGAAACATATGTGATGACTTCCTGGAACAATTGACCATGTCCACGAATGTTGCAGCCAAAATCAAAGAATTGGTACCTAAAGCCCCCCGTCTAAGGATTGGAGTCAGTTTATATGACAAAGGTAGATGGTTAAGGGATTCACAAATAAGGATTTCAGGGCTGGGTCTTTTTAAAGTAGGATTTGGTCAGAGACATGCCAGTGCCCTGATGAATAGCATATGGGAACTAGATGTGGGGAATCTCATAGTCCCTGGGGTTTTTATGGATGTTGATTTGTTAACCCAGATTGCACACAATTATGACCCAGTTACCAAATGTATTAGGAATATGAAAGGAGGAGCCCTAATAAAGATCAATGATGATGAATTTAGAAATGTTTTTAAGCTCATTAAGGCATCAAATATATTAGAGCCTATTGATTTTGAAACATTGGCCCAGGTTTATAATGTGCAAAGAGATCACCTCAGGAGTGGCCCTTTGAAAGAGTTTTTTGTTAAAATAGAAGGGTTAACTGTAGTGGGCCCTAGCACCATGGAACCCTTCTCCCTGACTTTGTTCATTTTAAGGGCTAAAGGCATGTATTGGTCATTATGTCAGATCTTTGGGGAAGATGTTGAAACAACCATGACAACACATTATATGCTAATGATGGCACATATCTTGAACCCCTCTCTAGCAGTAACATTTAATTATGCACCTCACCTCACTGATGCAATTCATATAGGGCTGGTAGGGATAAAAAATGGTAAGGTCAATAGACCTTTTGGATGGTATTCCCTTCTAATGCACATGTTTTTGTTCAAAGGTGCTGACTATTTTGCTAAGGAAATGGACTTGGACAAAGAAAAGGAAGGTGAGGAGATGGTTGTGCAACTGTGGAGCACAATTTTGTCTTGGGAAAGAGAGGATGCCAGTTACTTGAAGTTTGATAGATGCTTTGCATCTAGGCTAAGGATCCTTTTATGCCCACAAAACCTTAGGACCCCTAAGGCTCTTTTGGAATTCCTCAGGCCTAAGGAGTTTGCTGAAGGTATTAAGATTGTTCATAGTTGGGGTGATATGTATTTGTACCCTATTTCTACAGTCTATGGAGTTTATGGTTTCAGAGGTGCTCCATATTTATTGCCTTATCAAGTCCCATTGAAAATATGAATTGCAGAGGTCCTAAGGCAAATTGGAGGTGTGCAAGAGATAGAGCTGACAAATAGGGGTAAAGGGACTATGTTCCCAACTGTTACCATGGCCCATCAATTCGTGATCACCAAAGGTTGTTGGAAATTCTTTGATGACTTTTTTCAACCATATAGGTTATCTACTGCAGTAACTAGGTTTGCTGACCTTGAGGATTTCTTCAACGACATGTTCAAGAAGAGAGTAGTATGCAAAGGTAGGCCACACCAATTCCATTTCCTTGAGGACCTAATTAGAAATGAATTCAGTTTGGATGAGCAAGAATTGAGGAAAGAAAAGTGGGTGGCATACAAAAAAGGTCTAGATTTCATTCATCAATTTGATAGCAGTTATGACCGTCTGTCTAGCTTTAATCCCTTTGAGGAAAAGATTAAATTGTTAATTCTTTCTTTTGAAGATTTAATGCAAACTCTGAAAGAAAAGAGGGAGGCTGTAATAAGAGATAATCCTGACAAGGTTTAGTTAGTCCTAGCTAAGCCTACCTTTGCTAGAGCCATCCCTCCTAGTGATTATGTGATGCACAAGAAGTCAAAATATAGTGTATTGATGCCAGTAACACGTGAGCCCTCTACTTCAAGAGGGAAGAGAACAATTGAAGATGTCATTGACATCCAAGACTCCCCAAAGAGGCAAAGAGTGGGAAAAGAGGTCCAAATAGGTGAACTTCTGTACTCTCCATCTCCATCCCCTATCCATATAGGAGATGAACAGGCTGTAGTAGAACAATTGTTGTAGTTAGGAAGCCTTGGAGAGATTGCTTATACCTATGAGGAGAAACAAGAGGGAATGCCAAAAGATCCACCTAGTGCCGAGATGAACTTAACTGAAGATGAGTTCAAAGGTAAAGAGTTAGACACTGATGTTAAGCAAGCTAGTGAAGAGTTCCTAGCTGATAACAACTTTGTCACAATAGGGGCCTTCATGCAGTTTGTATGGAAGTCAAACATTGAGAAATTCAAGGCAAGGTGTGAGAAGAGGAGGAGTGAGCAGCCTCAAAAAAATACTACTTCAGTAGAGGAGGAAGTGAAAATAGAAATGACGGTAGAATTTCAAGTCATCACTCCTGAAGCAGGAAGGGAAATGATTTCAAAGACTAGTGTTCTACTCCTCCCTGAATGGAATATAGCAGATGCTTCGGTACTTGAAGCTATCAGGAAAGAGACCAAGCCTATAGAGGGAGTAACATTCAACAAGGATAATGCTGCTTTAGTCATGTGGTCCTTGAAGAGGGATGAAAATAGAAAGAGGAAAGATACCTTAGAATCCAGCTTCCTAGGAGGCATGATAGTAAAAAGAGTTTAGGATACAAGGGTGGTAGAGGCTACTAGCACAGTTTTGGAAACTATAAAATTCAGTGTAGTAGTAGCAGAAAAGGAAGCAAAGGAGAAAGCTAATCTCCAGTTAAAATTAGAAACAATCTTGAAGGCTTATAATGAGGCCAAAGAAGGAATAGCTAACCGAGATAACATCAGTGTTGAATTAAAACATCAATTGGTAGGACAGTACCATCAAGGTGAGTCCTCTACTTTAATGATAGCTTCTTCTCTAGCAAGACTTGCACCCACTAGCCCTATTATTGAATTTCCCCCTTCTCCCATGGCCTTTGGTTTTCAACTAGCTGAGACTATTCAACATGAGTTAGAAAAGGTGAAACAGGCTCAAGCCCTGTTTGCAAATAAATATGAGGAAAAGGTAAAGGCCACAATTTTGAGCTTTGCTGACACAATAGGATCTTCCATGGTGCACACTAGCATGAAGAAGATTTTTGATATTTGGAATGAGTTGAATCAAGACAAGGCTATTCTAGAGCCAATTTTGGATAAATGGATGCCTAGGGAAGTGGATCTAGAACTTATCTGTGCATCCTATGATGAGGCAGGATCCGATGCCATTATTAAATCCACTTGTGAAATGGAAAAAAGCATGATGAAGCTAGCAGAAGGAAGAGTTGGTATAGAGAGGAAAATCAAGTTGTATAAGAAAGAATATACTGAGCACAAGTTTGAATTATTTCCTGGGGGTTTTGCTAGCCAAAATCAGTTGAAGGACAAACACGTATGGCTTGATTTGCTAGGAGCTAATTTTTCTCTCAGGGTGAATGGAATCATTAATATAGATGACACATCCCTATTTGTCTAGACAATTGAGGAAATAGAAAAGATAAAGTCACACTATGACTTTTTGAATTCAGAGGTTAATAAAGTGATAAAATTTTGGAAAAGGTTGGTTAAGTTGAAGGAAAAAATTGTTAGCTTCACATGGCCTACTGATGACATGTTCCAAGAGTGGACCAAGAAGTATGCGGTGCAAGAAGAAGGAATCCCAGAGCAGTTAGAAGATGTTGCAGAGGGGCAACAAACTAAAGAAGCCGTTGATATTGAAAAGGACTTGTAACTGTTTCATGGAAGACATTGTTGTTTGTAACAAACTTTTCTTAGGAAGGTCTGAAGCTTGTATGCATCCATAATGTTATAAATGGATACCAGGACTAAGTAAAGAGGGATCACAAGAATTTTGTAAAGAAACTCTGCAAAAATATATTTGTGTTTTTCTAGCTATTACAAAAAATACTTTGAGTCATGTAAGATTTTTTTCAAAATGAGTATCAATATACAAATGAGAAACTTTCGAGCCTAAAACCTATGTTGTCTTCTGGTGTGCTTTCAGTAATTTGCTGGTTTCATTTGAGTAGTCTAGGTTTATTCAACTAAACATGGATTGTAATGCAATCTTTATGGATATGTTCTTAGCTTTTCTCTTCAGTAGAGGAATTAAATATGCATGAAACATCACTGTTAGTAGATTATTTGTTTGAATCTTTGAATTTGATAAACAACATTTAGTTTAACAAGAAAGAAGTCTTATATATGCCAGGCATATATAGGGTTAATAAAAGCCGAAGTAATGAGATATATGGGGATGTTTAATTTTGGAATCCTTGCTTGATTTAGATGACTTTGTAGCCTGGATAAGGCACTGGTATCAGTTGTATTTTTATTTCTATATTTCTTGGGGATCATTACTGAAAATGAGCATAAGTTTTCCTTTATTGTTTCAATTTTGTTAAGGTGATGAAGTCCATGGGTTTTAGCATTGGTTTACTATGGATCTCGAATTTTAAAGTGTGAAAGTTTTCACAAAAGGTATACCCACCTGAACTTTGGATAAGTTCAAAGTGTAGAAGGTTTCGTCCAAACCTTGTCATATGTTATTCTGGAATTTTATTTGCTTGGTGCCCTCTTTATATATCACAGACAGAGTTATTAGGTTTTCTAACAAAGAGTATAGGAAGGAAACATAATTTGTGACTAACAAACCCTCTGGTGAATAGTTGCAATATAGAAAGTGATGACCTTAGTGAGATCAAAAAAATAGTTCGATAGTTAGATAGGTGCAAGACAAAATGTTGGTTGTGGTATGAAATAGAGGAGTTTATTAATACATAGTTTTTCAAATAAAAGATTAGGAAGAGATCTCTCTCATTTTTAATGTTTTGAAAAGGAAGCACAGGTTCAAAGGGAGCGTCGTGTCCCTATCACAAGTTGACATGATGATCTTGTGATGAAATAAGAATTGCATTAGTACATGTTTTAGTTTAGATAGGGGGAGAGAAAGTCTATGATTTCCCTTTGCAATTAATATCAAAGGGGATGAGAGAAATACAATGTGGTTTTTAGATAAGAGCTTGTTTGAGAAATAGGAGCATTATTCTCAACGGATCATTTTGTGATTTGTCATTAATGACAAAGGAGGAGATTATTGAATATTTTTATTGTTATTGATGTAAAAGGTATTAGTAAAAGTGTATGGTCATTATTGTCAATGTTGCATGACAATGGTGCTAATGATCATTATGTAGTCATCAATGTAAAGGTGACTAGAAGTTACAATAATTCTAATTAGTTCTATCATGTCATAAACAATGCTTATATGATCGAAAAAGACAAACTCTAGTTATGTTGGATAAGGAAAGAGCAAGTTGGTAGCCATTATAGTTCCAATAACCAAACAATTCTAGCACACCCAACCCCTTAATTAATAACTTTTGAAAAACCAGAAAAAAATAAAGAACTAAAAGCCTATTAAGAAATTTAACATGTACCAATAGCCATCAAACTTTTAGCATTTTTGGACCATAATTAGCCTATTTGTGCACCTCTATTCGTACCCATAGTGCATAACTATTGAGACATTTGTCCATAAGTATTGACAATTTTAAGTGTATAGTTATTGGGGCATCTTTAAGTAGGTATTGGGTGACACTTCTAAATGTATATATTTTTTGCCCCTCATGCACATAATGGATACCATAACAGAATCATTACTACCCATGAGCCACAACAATAGCTATAACCAATTAAGTTGCATGTGGAGACAACCAAAAATAATAATTAAAAATCTGATGTAGTATTTAGAGTCTGTGGGTGTGCAAAGTTAGCTATAATAATGACTATTGGTACGCTTTCCTAGCTTTCTTGTGAATGTTAATATCACCATCATATATCAGTTCTAATTGCTTAAAGAGATCCTTTGGAAATTTCTATAGAGAAACCTAACACTCACTTTATACAAGAAACACATATCTCGATGTACCCTTTTCTTCTTGTGTAAAGTGAGTTTTAAGTTCTTGCATTGGGGAAGACCACCACTAGTTGAGCATGTATGAATTGTTGTAAGGGTTGTTGATACTTTTTGTTCCAAAAATAGTACAAATAAAAGCTATTGTTTGAAACATAAAATATCATTTTTTTTGTGTGTATATATTAATTATTACAATACATTGTACTAATAGTTATGACTTTAAAGTTGTTATTGCTATGAAATGTACCATTACTTGTAAAAAACAACCAATCATGTGATGCCACATCAGCTAAACAAGTATAGGGGCTTCTTTTGCATGCCTATTGGTCTCACTTTTCTTTGGGTTGTTTTGGACACCTTGGCAAAAAGCATGTTGATGTGGCCTAGGAACCTTAGTAATAAGTAGGGGACTTGCCAAGTAAGCCACTGTAAAAAATTGGGAGTGATTTGAAATTTCTATGTAAGATTTTGAGAAGCATGAAGTTAGGGTGCACAACTACTGAATCCTTTCCCCTAATTATGCAAAGGATATTAAAAGCACGGAATTAGGGTGCACAACTACTGAGGCCTCTCCACTAATTATGCAGAGGATATTGACAACATTACAAAAAATTTGGATAATAAAACATGCTTGCCTCCTTCACATGGTAAAGCAGATGCCAAAACATGACTATGATATAAAGCAACTTGACAGTGCACCTACACTCTCTGATCAATAGTCAGAGAAAACATACTGTAGACACTTTTGGATGGAAGTGGCTATGCAGGAACTTGGATGCAAGCGTGTTTCATAATCCAAAATTTTTGTAATGCACGTTAAAATAAGGTTGTCAGTATCCTCTTACATATGTCATTCTAATCTAAACTATGTCAATGTCCTTCGTATGTCATTATCTTCCAAAATGTAGAAAAATGAGTGTTCATCTTGATGGGATATGATGAATGGCAAGCAATCAGTATAGAGCTGGAGATAAACTAAAGCCCTATTCAGTTTTGTCTATACTCAATTCAGAAAAAGCTTTCCTGGCCTCCATTTTGTCTATAAGCTACTTGAATTTCTTATTGAAAACCTGACCACAAACATGACATGGTCAGAATTCTACACTGATAATGACGCGCAAAAGAAATTCTGCATGATAAAAAGTCTTGTAAAATTGGGAAAGCGAGTCTTGGCCCCACTTCTTTCAAACCTCCACACATTCAATGGTTAGAAGGCTACGCTGGTAGGTCATGGGTTTTCTTGCAGGGAAAAAAAATTCCACATCTATAAGATCTATATCTTTTTGACAAATCTAAAACCCACTTCACACCTTGATCTAGTTAGAAATTTTGTTCTTTTTCTATCAATTTACTAGGGGAAGAGTACCAATTATCGTTAATTTTTTAATAACTACCCATTCCTTTCCCACCCAACGCCTCAATTACTAATTTTAAAAAACCAAAAATGAATAACTAAAAGCTCATTAATAAATTACACATATACCAATAACCGCTCATTTTTTAGCTCTTTTAGATCATAATTGCCCCATTTGTGCACACTTTTATTGGTACCTACAACATTGTCAATTTTTAGTGTATGGTTATTGGGGCCTCTTTAAACGGGTATCAGGTGACACTTTGAAAAGTGTACTTTTTGACCCTTGTGCGCATAACAGATCCCACAAAGTGCATCGTTACTACCCAGAAGCCAAAACAATAGCTATAAGTAGTTAAGTCGCATGCAGAGATGGCCAAAAGAAAATCATCAATATCTGATGTACCATTTATATTTTGTGGGTGGACGAAGTTATCTATAATGGCTATTGGCATACTTCCCCTAGCTGATTTACTTGAAATAAGTCCCAGTTTGCCATACTTAAAAAAAAGCCTTAAGATCATAGGATACCAAATGATAGAGGATTGATGACTCATCATGCATGATCATTAGAGCATCAAGTTCATGTTTAGTAAAGGAAAGTAACATTAATAATAGCTTGCACCAATATTTCAAAGTATAGACACTAAATGTCTTGTCAGTCAATTATTGAGAATAGAAAAAAAGGGGCTTTAATAAGGTGAGAGAAATTGATGTACTTCAATCCTAGCTCAACAAGATTTCCAAGGTGTTCATCAACACCATCCAATCTTAATAAGCTAATACTTGAAAGAAAATAAATTTTTCATGTCTACAAGCACACGCGATAAAATTACCAAAACATGGGATCACAAAATATTAGCTATGACCACAATAGCGATCCCATCCTAGAGAATAGAATAATCAATTCAATTTTGTATAGTTGTTTCTAGGTTTCATAATCTCATATTAGAGTTTTAACACTCAACTCTTTCTCACACATCATTCGATTCACAATGTTGAATTATATACATAATTACATATTCCCTTCTTTGTCAATTTGCAAAATACACGTCTTATATTCGGCCTAGTTGATTATGTTAATTTAGGTCTATTTTAAAATATATCATATTGAAGAGTTTAGAAATGAGATTTTTTCCACTACCTAAAAAAATTTGATGCATATTTCCTTTTTGTTAATGCCTATTTCCATTGTTAGGTTTTCTTTGTTTATATTTCCTCTTGATATTGTAGTGAAATATTTTTAGTCTCCTACATTAATTGTGGAGCTTTTCTACACTATCTCACCCTTAAGGATTTTAGCTAGATATTTAATATTCTCAAAATCAAGTGGTTCAACTAATTTATTTAGTTGTAGATGGTCTCAAAGTGACACATGATGACACCATTTATTTAAGCTCAATTTTATATTTCCCATAAAATTGATTGGTCTAGGTTCCATTTGTAAATTTGACATTATTTCTTCCCGTTATTTTAATTTTATTTGGTAAATATTTGTATGGGGCTCCCTTGGTCAAGTTTGCATAAATATTATTTCTTTTCATCCTCATGTCCCTA
The DNA here is from genome assembly GCF_030272615.1 of Cryptomeria japonica. NCBI lineage: Eukaryota > Viridiplantae > Streptophyta > Pinopsida > Cupressales > Cupressaceae > Cryptomeria > Cryptomeria japonica. Next base: position 795,223,214 of record NC_081409.1, on the reverse strand, counting down.
TCAAATATTGGGAGTGTTTTGTGTTATAATCGAACTAGGTAACACTAGGATCAAGGTCCACCTTCATAATAACATTGGAATACAAAATCAGCTAGAGGAGTGATTCTACTTGACTAGATTCTGTGAAAGAGAATCAAATGATACTTCTAGGGTTTGTATTCCCTCACTACTATGGGAGTGAATATACTATGGAGGTAATGTGGGGAGAATGCAAAACTATGATCAATGTATAAGGGAAATGAATATAAATAATTGTAATAAATTGTTAAAACTACAAAACCATAGTAGCAGACACATAAATAAGAGGAGAAATTGATTGTGATCTTGTAACTAAAATATGATATTGATCTAGTAGGACTAGGGCACCCAGAATGTCTTACTCTTCAAATGTGGAGATGTTGTTGAAGGATCTAGATCATGAGACTATTAAGTGCCACCCCTAAAAACTAGTGCAAAACTCTAAGGACCAGGGTGCCCCCATTGCCTTGGTGCCTAAAAACCAAGTCAATATTCTAGGAGCAAGCGTATACCAACTTCCTAATGCTTTTTGAGGTCTTCCGACTCTGTTGGGTACCTGTAGCTATACCTGGAAAATGGAAAATGTTAGGGGTTGGCTATATGGGGGTTTACCCTAGTCAACTCCCTCTTTTGGTGATTTTCACATCCACAAATACCCGATATTGTAATTGGAAAAGTGTGTGTTCTTGAATCTTAAGTGTTTGACTAAGATTGCTATGACCCAAATGTGTTAGAGTAAACCTTAAATGATTGTATTGAAAATGCTTTAAATCATAATTACGATCCAAATCTAAACCAATGATGTAAATCTGAAAATAAATATGAGGTAGGCTTGAAGCTTAATGGAGAAACACAAGAACAACATGAAATCATACTGAGTTCTTAAGGAAGAGGTACAAGCCAATCATTAGTCATTGATTCCATTATGATCCTCCAATGTCTCTTGAAGCTTCCATGGTTGAAAATATGTTGATGAAAACATGATAATTTATGAATTTGTAGATTTGAGGCTTCACCTAAAAGTAGCACTTTCACTTCATAATGATCTCCAACTTGAATTCTAGAGAGATCTCCAAGTGGGGAGAAGACTTTCCTTATTTATGAAACCCTAAATTTGGATTTGATAAAAGACCGACCTAGATTTGATATATTGTCACATCAAGCAAAATTTGAATTAGACTAGACCATCACTTAGTCCTCCTGAAATTTGGGGAAAAAGTGTGTTTCCAAGAGAGTAGGGCGCCCTAGTCTCGACAACATTTTTTTGACTTTCTATGAATGCAAGATAACAGGGTTCTTATGTTGATTCCAACTCAGTGGCTCAAACCATAATGCATAGATATGTGGAATATGCTTAAAAATTAAAATTGGGTTCAGATTAAGAGTAAATTGAGAAGAACTATTTAATAAAAAGGGACACACCTAAGATCAAGGGTCCAATTTATGGAATGTGAATTGATCAGAAAGGAAGTCCTATAATGCATAAGGATGTCCTATAATGCATAGTATAATGGAATGTACTAAGCTTAGTGCTAACTAAGCGTAAAATTGGAAAACCTAATTAAGAGTGTACAATTTACAATCTTATATTTAGCCCCCACTTTAGCGGTCATATGACACTACATGCATATGGAAGTTGAAGTGTAGAAAAGTAAACATTCGTGTAAAAAGTATATTTCCACAAGTGTTGAATGAAGACCCTAGTAGTATCTGAAGTAAAATGTTGACAACTACATTCTTGTTAGTTGAAATGACCAAATCTCCTGTAAGTTTTACTAACAATGATGAAATTTGAGGGTAGCTATATGCCCCCCTATTTTAGCTTGCTAATTAGGAGGTTGAAACAGGATATCATGTTTACGACTTCAAATTGTGAAAGACAATTCACAAAAAATTCTCACAAAAAGGATTGATAAAACACCAAAACTATTCAAGGATCATTTGATATGAAAGATAACTAAATCACAATTCAAATGCAACCAATAGTGTAAGAATCAAGGCTCTCTAAACCGAGATATTAAATATTAAGTGTAACATAAAAAATTAGGGTTTTGAAGAAGAATTACCTTTCAAATAGTGATAAATACACTATTCATTTTTCTTATTCAGCTTTATATCTTGGAGTGTAGAAGGAGAGCCCATAGAGTGAAATTGTTTCACCGATGACTAGTGTGCCCATGAGGATGGATAAATTGAGGTAGTCAATCGAGGCGGACCTACCACTACAGGAGGTAGGCTTACCAACTTTACCCTTTTTGATGTGCTTTCATTTAATTTTTTGCTTTTCTATTCGTAACACTAGGTTTTCACATGATCCACCTAGATTGGACATCCTGGTCCCCTCTAGGCACCATGGACCCACAAGGGTACTATAGTCCCCTTTGGGTGTCATGGTCCCATAGGGGTGCCATGGTCCTAGAAAGGGCACCAAGTGACACGCTTAGGGTTAGAACAACATCAAAATGATAACATTAATGCCTGATATCATTGTTTCTAGGAATTACCTTAAATGTGAGAGCATACCATAGACCATGTATACACCTTTCTTTTGAGTCATGTCTCCCACATTCATTAGGATGTGAAGAAATTCCTTTGAGAAACTGGATTATATTGAGTATATCGAATGCTAGTGATGAAATACCATGAGTCAATGTTGATGGATTTAATGGAGAGATGATACCTAGATACATCTAACCTCCATCTTCCTATTGGAGATATGATGGTCAACTTAGAGGATGTTCCTTTTATCCTAAAACTAGCAACGCAAGGGAGGACCATGAGGTATTAGTCACATTACGCAGGAGTGGAGGTATGGAAAGATAAAAAATATCACATTGGTAGAGCAACTCCCAAATATTCAAGGGATTGAATATTCATTTGATGGCTACTACATTTTGCATGGGATTGTAGCATTGTAAATTGTAATTGGTCTAATTTACACCTCATTTTTTATGATCCTACTTTAGCGTGTCCTATCTTTATCCCTTCTATGTTTGGTTTGACCCTATTATCTAATTTAGATGACATGACCGATGTCCATTTAGTGGACCCCATCTTGGTAGCTCCTCTCCCATTTCTCTTTTTATTGGTCCTTTTATAGGAGGACTAAGACATGGAATGCCCTGGTCTAGGAAAGGGTTCCCCAAAAACACCCTAGTCCCCCTTAAACAAGCCCCAATTTGAAATGGAGTAGGCCCTTTGTCTCATCGATGATTTTCAGCCCTTCTGGCTACACTTGATCATTGGAGGTCAACCTAATTGGAAATTTACCTAGGGAACCCTATATAAAGAGATCTTATTAGCTCAGTTTACATCTAAGACTCTATCCATCATCTACCTAAAGTATTCATGCATCCGTGAAGCCTTCATCATCAAGAATCTTCAAATATTCAAGGCTGAAAATTCTATCATTCAAGTATTGTGGAGCAAAGTTGCATCAATTTCCATGCAAGCATGTGTGTGTTATTAGGGTTTTTCATGTTCATGTGTTTCTCATGCCATTATATTCAACATTTGTGATTACATTCAAAGAGAATTTCATCATCATCAATAATTGTAGATCTAAGATATATCTCCTTAACATTTATTTAAATGATTGCATTATTTCATTCAAGGTTAATTCCTAAATTGAGGTTTGACTTAGGCAAACCCCCATCCATAGCATTTTTTCCTCTCTTTTTTGTGTGCAGGAAATAGGTATAAGAGTTGTACTCAAGAATTTCGGTAGTGTCAATAGTGATGAACAAGTTTCCCTTTCAATGATAGAAAATTCAAACAACAAAGCCTATGCTACCTAGTATTGAAAAATCAAGTTGAACTTTTGGGAATAGGTTCCAAATCTAATGTTTTTCTCGAATCTAGGTTTGTTGCATTGCAGGATATCTATAACATTTCTCATTCTTCAAGTTACTTCAAACATCAATAATTTTGCCCCAATTTCATAACTTCATTCCAATTTTAACTAAGAAAGAGGATAACCAACAATAGCCAATGAATCCAATCAGAATCTCATCTCTTTCCTCATTTGGATTGAGGCTAGATCTATTGGGTTAAACCCTCTTTCAATGTAATTCTATTAATTAGGTTAGCTAGTGGATTTACTTGGTGAAACCCTATTTCCTAATTTTCACTCCATTACATTTTGGTGAACTCAACATCTTTCATGCTTATTTCTAATTTATGGTCTCAAATCTTATTGGTAGGCATTTAAACAACAAATCTTGTACTCATAGATCATAGATACATAAATTTAAGTGTTATTTTCCTTAAAAAACTTAATTTAATTTGCTAAATTTAACTTGTGGGTTGCATAATTTTCACTTATATTTTCAGATTAGATTTTAGGCACTCATAATTTGGAATTTACTAAATCTGATTTGTATACTATTTTACATACTATTATGTTATTTTTTAGTTATATTCATCACAATCACGTGTTGAATAATTTGGCTTCTTTCATTTTACATTACTTATTTTCATTTTTAGTACTCTTGCATATTGCATCTTTAGGGTTTGAAAGATATTTTCTATTTTCAAATCATATCTCAAAGCTTTTATCCATGCTATATGTTGTTTCATATCGACATGTTTAAGAACATGCATTTCATGTGTAGATCACATAAAGGCTTTTGGAGACAATAATAATTCTAGAAAGGACATTGACAAAGATAACACTTGTACCTATCCTAGGGTATTTAATGTGAATGAAGAAAGAGTCAATACTCATACTAAAAATCTCTCCAATGGAGATAAATAATTGGAGAGGAATGTGACACCATTCTCTTCTCATAGGAATACTCTAGTATATATACAAATATATAGGTGTGCATATGTGTATGTGTATGTGTATGTGTGTGTGTACGTGTGCGTGTGCGTGCACGTGCATGTGTGTGTGTGTGTGTGTGTGTGTGTGTGTGTGTGTGTGTGTGTGTGTGTGTGTGTGTTTGTGTAATGTTGGTTAACAAATTTGTCTCTCGAAGAATTATAAAATAAATGAATAGACTTTTGCCCAAACACGAAGGAAAACAATTAACAAATAGTTGGTTAAACTATTGATTAGTTTCCCTCTAAATTTTGTTAATTACAACTCTCTTCATATGATAACAGTCTTTAGATTTTTAAATATGTAAATAACTCGGGTATACTTTTAACAAAAAATTATTAAAGGTACTAATATCTACTAATCGCCATAGAACATACATGGATAACAAAAAATTGAAAGACTATTTACATATAGATTTAAGATCACAACCAAATAGTGCAAATATTATCACATATTAAAAAGATTCCAAACATAAACCTACAAATAGATTAGCAAATGAAGTGATAGAACAATTTTTTTTCATAGTTAACCATGGTTACTTTTGTTATAATGGTAGATATAATATTTACTTCTACATAATTTTAACTAACCTTTACCACCTAGCAACCATCAACTTAATAATATTGATTCAAGGTATAAGGGGATCTTATTATGTTATGAGATGACAGAGTTCAATAGGGAATGCAATAAAATATTTAGCAATGAGAAGATCTTTACTCAACACAAATGAGATTATTTGTCAATAGGTTTTTAAGATCTCCATGGTTAGAGTTTCTTGAGCCAAGAGGCTCATTGATGCAATTGAAAAAAAATTCTCTTTGTTTCTTTGTTTAAAAGAAGAGCATTTGGAGATTGAGATGAGATTTTGTATGGAATGCACTATCAAAATGTTGGAAAGGCTAATGAGGTGGTCATTAAGAAAGGTGTTAATGAACCGATCACTTTTACTTGATGTTCTCCTATTGTCATTGTGCCAAGGAAGATGTGATGTGGTGAGTGTGTGTTGATAATATAGTACTGAAACAAATTATAATAAAAGAATAGGTACCTAATGCTTCAAATTAATGACTTATTCAGTTAATTACAACATGACAAGTACTTTACAAAGATAGATTTGAAATAATGGTATCACCAAGTTAAAATTAAAAACAAGATTATTTGAAATCAATGTTTATGACTAAGAAATGATTGTTTAAGTGACTTATTCTATCATTTGGATTGTGAAATGTTCCAAGTAATATTATGAATTGGACAAAGAGTTAGTTGGCCTACTTATTGATTACTATGTTATTGGTTACATGGATGATATCTTGGCCTTTTGTAGAATGTATGAGGAACATGTTTCTCATCTTTGGAGAGGGTTTAAAATGTAAAAGTGGAACACATTCCCTTTTTTTAATCCCGAGTCTGACAAGATCATGCTCTAATACCAATTGCAATGTGCCTTCTTGGGATATTCAAATTTTTTCCCTAAAACAATAATTCCAACTTAAGATGAGAATTGCAATATATTTATAAATATATATTTTAATTATAATATTCAACTTAAAATTCTAAGAAAATTTCAGTCGATAGAACTTATCTTGACTTTTTGCAATAACTCTCCTTTGGACTATCATAAGAAGATCAATTAATCATAATATCACTAATATTATAATCAATACATCATAGCATATTCCTCATAGAAAATCATATTGTGAATTTCTTAGAAACACTTGCAAATAGAAATATTAAGGTGGGAAACCTTTACACTCCCCATCGGTTGTTTCGCTACATCTTCAGGACTATAATAAAATTTATCTTTTTTTACACTTTGTATATGCATACGAGTGAAAACATTGTACTTAATATATTTTTATATATTAGAAAAACATATATATATTATACTTGATATTTTTGTTATATCTTTCTTTTATATTTTGGGTTTTGTTTGTTTTATATGTAAACTAAAGTTAAATACTATATATAGATAGATATTTTGTAATTTTTAGTTTTAGTTTTTTATTTTACTTATATTTAGAAATATGTTATGAAATTTATTAAACGGATAGAGGGGCTGAATTCAGAATATAATAGGGAGGAACTTACAAGCAGTGAGACCACCAACACCTAGAAAGAGGAAACCCCATTTTACAAAGAGAGGCTTTTGACTAGAGCACCCAACCGGTGAGAACAAAGATTCCAACTCTTCAAAATGCTTACACTTTCAAAACAAAGGGGCTTAGGAGAGAACCCCAAACCATATTCCAACACAAAAACCTTGTGCTAACAACAAGCCAAAAAAAGAAATAGAAAACAAATAGTGAGTTTTGAAAGGCTTCTCACAACCTTATGCCTGATGGACCTCCTTTAACAGAGACATGCTCCCAAAAAAGAGGAGACCACAAAGGTCTCAAAAACAACTAGTTTTGGAAGGTATGAGCCAACAACCTTAAATAGATGAAACACCTATCTAATTGAGACAACAAAAAGACAGTCATGGAGTGGTCTAGAATAGACAAACTGAAAGAATTTTGAAAGGCATCTCTAAACCTTGTGACAATAAGATCACCAATTCATTCCAATAGACCAAGAAACAAGAAGATCAAGGAACAAACTAAAGAAGAAAATTCCATGAGGTTTTGAAAGGTTACCCTGAACATTTTTCTAGTAGAAGGCCTAATTAACCAAATGTCATGGCCCACCTTAATAGGTCCAAAAATAAAACTATACACCACAGTAGAACCTTCTTCAAAAAGGATCTCCACATCCATGTTAACACGAACAAAGAAAAGGACCACAAAAGAAATACATACCTAGGAAGAGCCCACCTCCATAGGGCCTTCGAGAAGAGCTGAAACAATGGAGCATGAAGAGCATAACCTCCACAAAGTAATGGAATTGGAGAGAAATCTTTGGATCCCAAATAGACAAGCCAAATTTTGTAGAAACCCACTAGGGAACAGTAGTTTAAGGAAATGAAAATATTCCACTGCCCACAAAGGCCAAAGGAGCACCACCTTGTAACACTTCAACATGAAACACACTACAACAAGCACCACAACAAGAAACATTGGCCAGAGGACAAAGGCCATCTAGTTGTCGAGGACCCAGGGAGAAGACAGGTCAAAAAAAAAAGCACACATGCAACCACACTTCCCCCAAGTCTACACCATCTCAACAACCCACAAAGGACAATGCATAAGATTCCTCAAAACAATGCACAAATGGAGGAATGAAACCCATAGAACTATGAAAAAATTTCTACCCTAAACCAACACCATATATGCATCCTTAGATGGACTCACACAAGATCTTAGCACAACATCTTTTCGAAAGACAAGGCACTAAGGACAAGTGACAAACCACTCAAAAATTCTAGAGAAGGGAGTGATCTGCATTTGTCCCCAAATAGGGGACCTGGGAAATGGTAAGAACCACATAAATGGACAACTCAAGAAGAGGAAACCCACAAGTAGGCCTCACCAAAGGAGAGGAGGCCAACAATACCATCCTCAATGTCACCATCATCATCCTCATCCTCATCTGTCTCCCCTACATCATCTTCTCTAACTAAAACCCTAGCACCTATCCCGTTCACACTCCCATAGCCACTCATCTTTCTCTATATTTATAAATATGTTAATTTAATATTTTTTTTAGAGTTTATATGTGACATTTGATTCAATTTATAAATTTATCTATATATGTTTTTAATTATAATTTTATTTCTTTGTATGTTTCACACATCAATCTTTTATATTTCTTGTATGTAGTTGTTATCATATTTGTGTCAAATAGACACAATTATTAGTATAATCCTTTCTAACAAATTTAAAATCACCTCATGCTAATTAATTTTTCATCTAATTAAAATGTTGAATATTGTTTATTCCTTTACAAACTATTTTACTTAAAATAAGTCTTAGGTTGGCATATTTAAAGACATACCCTGAGAACCTAGGATTCAAAATCAGAGATGATCAAGGATTCATAATGCATGATCAATAGAGAAAAAAATTCATATTTGGTAAAGGATAATAAAATTCATAGTAGATTGCATCAAATATTTCAAGTATAGATACTAAATATCTCCTTATTTAATTAATGTCAATAGAAGTAAAGGGCTTTGAATAAGGTGGGGAGAATTGGAATACTTCATTCCAAGCTCAAAAATATTCTAAACATGTTCACCAACACCATTAAATCGTAACTAAGCCAACCGTTGAAGAGGAATGGATTTGTAATTACTATGAAAACACATAATAGAATTGCAAAAAATGACACAATAAAAAATAATTAGCTTGGATCACAATAGTGATCTCTTCAAAGAGAATAGGATAGTTAATTCAATTTTTCATAGTTTTTTGTAGGTGTTTATAATCTAATAAATACCTAGTAAATTAATTATAAAAAAATTGAAAAACATGTATGCACTAGGTATTGACCTTCTCATAGATAACCCAATAGAGTAGGAATCAAACTATAGAGACTCAAGGGAGGGAGGAAAAGTCTATCAAGAATCTATAGGCTTATTTATTGAAGAGTAACTTAAAAATAGGAAGGATAGGGAGGAAGAAATATTTTTTGAGAAAGACCTTAGCCCAAATTTACAAGTCTTAAATCATGCTAGACTTGCAAAATTCTTTGTGTAAGTTTTACTACATTTGAGAAAACCACATAAGACACCTTATTAGCCAAGAGCTCACCTAGACATCAATGGGTAATAATAAAAAAGAAGATAGGTAAAAAATGGAAGATTTAGGAAATTACTCAAGAAAAGGAAAACTATATCATTGAGAAACACTCCAAAGAGAAGTAGCTAAATAAATTTATTTGAAGAAAAAGGGACCATTGATCTAACATATCAAAGCCCAAAAGATTAAAAAAATGAAAGTATTAACTATAAGAGGGCTAAATAGCCCTCACAAACAATACCTTTTGAAGTGTTTTAAATTTAGATAATCAATTACATCTACATTTATCATAGGAATTTAAACGGTTGAATTGGTTTTTGTTAAAGTGACAAAAAATTTGGCACTTGACAAACTTTTGCATAAACCTTTTTAATGGTGGGTCAAGGGGAATTGTAGTACCTGCCAAAATACCCTAGAAAAAATAACCAACTAATATGCTCTTTCCCTAGGGTATCTCAATGTCATTACTTATATTAACATCTAGAACATAACATCATGCCTACTACCATAGTCCAATACATTCTAACACTTTGCTCTTAAGAATTGTATGTAAGTACATCTACTAATCTACTATCATGAATAAATTCATTTTCATTTCAAAAGCCTTTAACTCCCTTAGATTCATTTTAATAGCTTCAATCCAAATGTTCCTAATTCCCAGTCTTTGACACATTAGTTTTTCCTATACTAATCCCTTCCATTATCAATCATAACAACAATGATTATAACATCATTTTCTATAAGCATGTCATGATCACAACCTATTACATCTTTTTCATCATGATACATGATTTCCAATCTAGAGATACATCTATCTCATGAATGTTAGAAGAGTCATAATACATCAATCTACTCCAAGAATCTATCCATAGATGAAAAGATAATAAATCCACATCCAGGCACAAGATAATCCGATGAATAACATCCCAAAGGAAGAAGGTGTCAAATTACATGACCATGTGGAACTATAAGAAACCACCCTTGTGCTAGGAGATGACACAAGATCCCACAGACACTCTAGATCTAGCCTCACACCTAACAACCAAAGGATATAACCAAAACCTCCTCAAGGGGAAAAACCACATATAAAATACTCCAACACATCACATGACTAAATCAAAGTATAAGACATCACATCCAGAGGAACCACATCAACAATACATAAGGAACTAGGATCTACATGTAGGGAAGAGTGTCATCACATGCTATAACCAAGACAATAAGGGATATCCTAGCTAAGGGGAGTTTCCACTCCCTATTCCCAACATCCATGATACACATGTGGAAACGTCTTAGCCTTTGATGAAATCAAGGGAGTTTAGTTTATCTGGCTAACAAATCTTCCCAAACCTCATCCCAAGTCTATACTAATGCTCTAGGCCATGAGATGGGGTACCAACCACACATTTCTTATCTTATTACAGTGAATTACTACTACCCATCCCACCTAAGATTAATTCATTATGTTATCACTTGATTAATGTAATAAACTCCCAAAGACTATCCCAACAGTCTAGACCTTGGCTCCTTGTGCAAGGAATCCTAGTGGTCCATTCCTCATGACCTCGACAGTCTTATGGAATCCCACTCTCTCTAATCATGTACCTAGATATTAGAGTAACAACATATCCAAAAGAAAGAAAAGGGCTCACAAATGCAATACACTCAGATAGCCAAGGTTCCATTCATAATGATAATAAAAAATAATACATATCAATGCCAATAACATATCTGCATTGGCAACATGGAACCATAAAGCATCCAAGATCCACAAATATCAATATATCCACAAAAGCCCAGATGAAGTAACGAGTTATCAAAAATCTTTCTTAACTCATAATAATGCAAATAATAAATCATAATCCATAATGCAGCCCCAAATTGATATAGAAACTAATTAAGCAGTTTGGCACATTTACTCACTAGAGTAGTGCATTGATTAGTCTAGGCAATGCTTAGAAATAATTGTTTAATATATATGAAAGGAAATATAACACCTTTTAAACATTTTGTAGTGCTTTCAACCATCAGAACAACACATTTATTAAATAAGGTAGCACATGTATGATTTCCTGCAACTCATATACTCGATTGGACAATGCCTTTGCGCTTCAGTCTAGTGCATTCCCCTGATTGGGTAGCACAAGTACATTGACTAATAGTGTATTTACCAAATAACATGGCATCTTTAAAAAAATAGCACATTCGATAATAAGTTTAGCACATTTGACTAGAATTTTAGAGCAAATGGAAATAAAGACTTTGTGAACCAATACAAAATATATCGTCTCATTTATGACACAAATTGACTTAGAAAGGATGAAAGGAAACATATAAACTCAAGGAATACACAAAGAAATATGGTCTTGAAGCTAGACACAACAAGAGTTTTCACATACAGTCACAGGCATATCCCTTGGCAAGGCAACTATGGAAATGACCAATATATGAGGACATATTCTCTTAAGAAAGTAATGGTGAGGAATACTATAATAGCAATGGCTTCTCACCAAAGTGTAACACAGATTTGGATACAAATTCATAGGAAGATTATAGAATCAATCTGGACAATGCATAGAGAACACATATGAAACCTTGCATGACAATCTCCAAAAAGATAGACAATATAAACAACAATTCCACAATAAAACATTTATTTATTAACTTATAAATAATCTCACAATAATATCAATCCCAGTCCCGCAAACAATCTTTCTCTCAGGAACATAACAGATAGTCTTTGAAAAATAAAAATGCAAAGAGAGATAAACTGCCAACCTGAAAATATACAAGCCATGGTAAAATAATTTGTAGAAATGCGATCCTCAACCAAAATCCAGCCAAAAACAAGCTTCCAAATCAAATCTAGATTCTTCAACAATGATTTTTTTTCTAGAAGGCCAACCCTCAGCAATACTCAGGAAGCTCAATAAATAAAAAATCAAACCCAAACTATGCAAATATGTCGACCAATCAAAATAATTAAAAATACAATATCTCATATCAACACCTACTCAAATATCAAGGTAAGAAATATTAAATAATATTAATAAACTTACCCCAAATTTCTCAACCAATAATAAAATAGGGTAGGTAGGGTAAATGATATTTAAATAACCAAAAGGGGTAAAAAGGAAATAATAATGATATGAACAACCAATTAATTAAATTAACCAAGGCACAATTAAATATGAAGGCTCAATTAAATAATTGAATCATAAAACCCAAATAAATATTAAGGCACAACTATATAAATAAATAATAAATAAACCTTAATAAATATCAATAATGTAAAATTATTTATTAAATATAAATTCAAATGATAAAAATTAATGAAAATCGCAAATAATAATCTGTCATCAATATTAAATATTAATTCTAGGCATTAACTTAATTTATTGTTATAAACTATATAAACTAATTAATTTATTAATAATGTAACTGACCAATAACCACAACTCCTCACGACAACCCAACATAGGGTAGCTTAAATACCACAAGATAAATCTAACCATAATACAAGGAGTGACAAGGTACCAACTTAAACCTAGAGTGTAGAATGGGATCTCATGTCCTTTCCGATGAACTTGCCATTGGGATGAAGATACGCTCAAACCTGTGAAGCCAGGTGGAGCTGATGGTTGGTACCTACAAACCTATCACTACCAATACAAGTACAACAATATATACAATAACATATATCATGAAATAGACAGACAAGTGAAAGGGAATCACAACATCATATTGTGCTCATGAATGAGTGGTATGACATCACCCCCTTAACATCTATAGTAGAAGACAACCATGATAACCAAGTACAACCATAAACATCATATCAATTATAGCCGTGAACTAAGGTTAGCATATAGTAGATATCACCAAATCACCATAACCTAGCATAAAAAATGAGTGCATATATATCACCAAATGTGAATCATCATCATAATAGTCTATGAGTATCATCATCCATATGAAACCATAAAATCAGTTGCAAACTAGACATGTCTATCATCAATAGAAAAGTATCCAAGTCATAGATTAATCCATAAGCATATATCAAAGCATCACAAAATAGTCTAAGCTATAAACATATAGTCTATCGTTGCACCAAAAAGGAAAGATGAATTAGGGAGGGGTAGTACATCCTCCCCCCTCTTCCAAGGCTTACTCTTGGAAGCCTAAAAACAAGTAGGGAAATAACTCTCTCATTTGTAGTGCATCCTCTCAAGTCGTTGGAGAATCATCATTCAGGTCCCATTGGACCCTTATGTGCTCTATGATGCAACCCCTTAGGGTCAATCCCTGATGTTGTAAAATGCACATGGGCTCAAAAGAAAGCTACCCATCCTCTACCTACAATGCATTCCAATCCAAAACATGTGTCACATCAAGAAAGTATGGCCTCAATATAAATACATGGAACACATAATGGATGTGAAACAAGTTGGGTGGCAAGGCAAGGCAATAATCCATAGGACCAATCCTCTCTAAAATCTCAAATAGTACAACAATATCATGTGCCAACTTAAATCCTTTTCCATAATAGATAGGACTCTTTCATGGACGAACCCTTAAAAACACCTTGTAACCCACAAAAAACTTTCTATCCACACAATGAGCATCTACATATATCTTTTGTCTTTCCCGTGCTGCCATTAAATGCTCATGAATATGACTCACCTACTACCCCATATCCTACAACATCTCTGAACAAAGAAGTACTCTATCCTCCAAATGATCCCAACTCAAAGGTGTATGACATGGTTTCCCATACAATGCCTGAAAAGGAGACATACCAATCAGGTTGTGATATCCATTATCATATGCAAACTCCACCAAATAGAAATAATCCTCCCATCGAGATTGTTGATCCATAACATACATCAACAACATATCCTTCAAAAATTGATTCTCTCTTAGTCTAACCATCTGTCTCGGGATGATATGTTGAACTGAAGTGAACACTGGATCATGATCTGATATAATATAACGAGGTATACCATGCATTTTCACTATATCCTCCATGAAAATTCAAGCCACTATCATTGTTGTGTAGAAAAATCCACAAGGGCTTCACTTAGTGAACCTAGGTTATAGCATGTGCGTTCATGGCATACTAAATAATCCCCCTATTTAAAAAAAATATTGCCCTAAACTCCTTTTTTGTCACCCCCTCCCAATACATAGGCTGAATTAAAAGCCCCCTATTTTCACAAAATATTGCTTTTTTCATAGTCTGAATTAAAACCCCCTATTGTCACCGATAGGAAATATTGTACCCTCATTTTTATGAGATTAAACCCCTTAAGATGAATGCACATGATATAATATTGCGTAGCCAATGAAGCCCTCATGGAAAAGTGGAATAGGAGAGAAGTGTACCACCTTGGTCAAGCTATCACTGGTGACCATTATAACATCATGACGATGAGAATACATAGGCAATCCAATAATAAAATCCATTGATATGATATCCCACTTTCAATCTGGAACTGGGTTCGACTACATCAAACCTTCTGGATGTCGATGCCTTGCCTTCACACACTAACACTCCAAGCAACATGACACAAAATATACTATATCTCTCTTCATACCTACCCAATTATACAATTGACATAAATCTACCTGCATCTTCTTGACATTTGGATGTGCTGAGTGAGGTGCATGATGTGCCTCTAACAAGATCAAAGAGCAAAGTCCATTTGAAGGTGGAACATAGATACATCTCAAATGATGAAGAAGGCCATCTTACTCTAATGAATAGCTTGCAAATCTCCCCTCAAGAGCTCTACCTAAATAAACCTTTGCACTTACCTCCTAGTACCAAGCATCTAAAGGAAGCGCACTAAGAATTTGACTCCTCAAATCCACTCTAAGAGTAATCTCTAAAACCTCACGCCTCCTTCGACTGAAAGCATCCACCACCACATTCTCCTTACCCTAGATATACTTCACCTCAAAACCATACTCACAAATAAACTCCATCCATCAAATTTTCCTAGCATTCAAGTTTGGCTAAATGAAGATATACTACAATCTACGATTATCATTATGCAACTCGAATTGATGTCCAAGAAGAAAATGCCTTCATCTCACCAAAGCGTCAATCGTTGCTTCTAACTCTAAATTGTAAGTGGGATAATTCAACTCATGATATTTTATTTTACATGACTCATAATCGATCAGACGACCATCCTAAATAAGGATTTCTCCTAAACCCTCCAAGGAAGTATCTGTGCACATAACAATGTCACCTAATGGATCTATCACTACTAGAATGGGTGCACTAGTCAAATTCTCCTTGAGGATCCGAAAAGCTACCTCACACTAATCTAACCAAATAAAATTCTTTCCTTTCCGCTCAATAGAAGTGATAGGATGAGAAATCTTTTTAAATCTCTGAACAAATCGATGATAATAACCTTTGAGTCCCATAAAACTATGGACTTTTCCCACATTAGTACGTGTGGGCCAATCCATAATAGCCTGAATCTTATAGGGATCCATTGTGATGCCCTCTACTGAAATAAAATGGCCTATATACTCAACCTCTGTCTAAAAGAACTCACACTTTGCCATATTGGCATAAAACTGTTTCTCATGAAGGCACTGCAAAATTTACCTTAAATGCTTCTCATGCTCCTCCATAGTCCTCAAATAGATCAATATATCGTCAAGGAATAGAAGAAAAAATATATCTATATAGGTCCTAAAAAACCCATTCATCAAACTCATGAACATTGAGGGCACATTAGTAAGCCCAAATGGACCCACTATAAACTCATAACAACCATATCGAGTACAAAATGTTGTCTGATGAATAGCAGCCTCACCAATCCTCAGCTGGTGATACCCTAACTTAAGAAATATCTTAAAGAAGACCTTGTCATCCTTAATCTAATCAATTAGGTCATCAATCCTAATCAAAAGATAATGATTCTTCACCATCACCTTATTCAGCTGCCAATAAACTATGCACAAACAACGAGATCCATCCTTCTTCATAACAAATAACACAAGTACTCCCCAAGGAGAAATGATAGGATAAATGAACCTCTTAGCTAGCAACTCCTTTAACTATGATCACAACTCACTCAACTCTTAAGTAGTCATTTGATAAGGAGCCTTAATTATAGGCTCTGCTTCGAGAACCAAATCTATTTGAAAATCAATGTCACGCTTAGATGGCATACCCAAAATCTCACTAGGAAACACATCTGAAAAATCCTGGAGAATAGGATCATAATGAAAGAGATCATCATGACTTTCCCCCTTGTCCAAATCATTCACCCGCACTACAAACAACTAACAACCCTATCGCACACAATGCTTCATTTGCATAGCAGAAATCATGTGAAGAGAAATAGGTCGTTCAAGACCTACCATTTCTACATTCCTACCACTATAATCCAAACATTACACCCTCTTACCATGATAGTCAATCTCAGCCTCATGAGACTCAAGCCAATCCATACCCAACACAACTCCATAGGATCCTAAAGAAAGAACATGAAGATCCACTGAGGTGGAACAAACTCCCAAATCCAACACACAACTATACACAAGAGAGTCCACTACCACCTTGGACCTCATAGCCATCTCAACCACCCACCTATCATCTTGCTTTACCACTGCAAGCCCACATCGCTCTGCTAAAGAAGGAGATATAAAAGAATCTAAAGAACCAGAATCAAATAATAGTGATCAAGAAATACCACCTATCTCACTTGAAGTCTCCACGACTGTACCTTGATGCTCAGTTTGATGATTATCAAATACTGCAAATACATGATGAGAATTCCTCACATCGCCCACTATAGGCTTTGAAGCTATTGGCCTCTAAATAAGCATATGAGTATATCTTTACGGACAATTCATTGCAATATGACCCTATTGACCACAAGTGAAAAAGCCTCCTTTGCTAAAGACACAACTAACTGAAGATGCACTGGACTGCTAGAAAACTGCCTCTGTTAGAGTTCTACTAAGAACTTTTCTCTTGACAAGAGGTGTGAAAGAGAATAACATGTTTCCTTCTACGCTTCCTATAAGTCTGTCATCTCTTCCTATGAGAAACATTCTGACCTTGAGAGCTCTTCTTCCACTAAAAATGTCCACCCTTAAATGATGAAGGGTAACTCCTGGCAAATCCTAATACTGTGATTATGCACCTCTCACCACTAATTCTAAAGCTAGGGTATTGATAGTCTGTACACCAGGCATACCTCCCAAAGGAAAATTCAGGTTCTCCTCAACCAAGCATGCCTCCTCCATAACTGACTTGGGAGTCTTGGGTTTGAAAACCCAAACTCCTCCACTGATACGATCATTAAGACCTCTTAAAAAATGAACATTGCACCAACATAGCCTCATCATCCACAATCCTTGCATATTGCTTAAACTTGAAGAACTTATGCTGATTTTTTTCCACTAACATATTTTGCTACCTCAAATCATGAAACTTATCTACCTTCCTTTGCATCCATAGATTTGACAAGAAACAAGCATGGAACCACTCTAGGAACAACTCCCAAGAAATTGTTGCAATATCAAAAAGCATCTTTTGCTCCTCCATACACCACCAAGTAGAAACAAATTCTTGAAGATGCATGATCGCACACCTATCCTTGGTGTTACTACTATATGGATGCATAGAAAAACACCTACCCATATCCAAGAGTCTAGCCTATGCCTCCAAACCACTACTAGAACCATCAAAAGTGGGAGGATGAGACCTAAGAAGATTCCTCATGTGACCTACTAGAATCACATCCTGATCAAGTACTACATCAAATCCCCTCCAAAGTGAACATGAACACTCCCTCACTCGCTCTTGATACTCCTATCTATTCTGATGACCAGAATGGTGAGACTCCTCTTGCTAATTCTCCTCCTATCTTCACCTTAAATGACCAGGAAGTTCTTGATGCACTTTAACCAATTGTATAATCGCATCTATGCCTTGCTGATCCTATTGTTGCTACTCATGGCATGACTCTTTAGAAACCTTGGGATGAGGATTTTGTCGAGTACCTATGCAAACACCACATCCACAACCTCTACTTTTAGTAGGCATCTTGTCTAAGAAAGATGCAAAAGGAATTGTATGATGAAATCTAGGGCATGTAATGCAAACGAAACAACTAGCAGAAATAACCACTTGGCTAACCCAAGCTATACTGCTACTATGCATAATGGGCTCATATGAAATCAGAGTACCTAGTCTATGAACATGGGCTCTAATACCAACTGTGATGCCTAATAAAATTCCCTAAAGAAAATAACCAACTAATATGCTCTTTCCCTAGGGTATGTCAACATCATTATTTATAATAATATCTAGAACATAATATCATGCCTACTACCATAATATACTACTTTCTAATGCATCCATAATTTTCTCTTAATAATTGTATGTAATTTTATCTATTAATCTAATATCATTAATACATTCATTTTCATTTCAAAAGCCTTTAACCCCCTTATATTCAATTTAAAAGCTTCAATCCATATGTTCTAAATTCCCAATATTTTCCATATTAATTTTTCCTATAATAATCCTTTCCATTATCAATGATCACAACAATGATTACAACATTATTTTGTCTAGCAAAGTCATTATAACAACCTATTACATCATTTTCATCAAGATAAATGATTTCCAGTCTACAAATACATCTATTTTATGAATGTTACAAGAGTCATAATACATCAATCTGCTCCAAGAATCCATCCATAGCTGAAGAGATAATAAATTCACATCCATGCACAAGAGAATCCAATGAAGAACATCCCAATGGAAGAAGGCATCAAACCACTTGACCATGTTGAACCATAAGGAACCATCCCCCATGCTAGGAGATGACACAAGTTCCCACACACACTCTAGATCTAGGCTAACACCTAACAACCAAAGTGTAGCATCATAAAATTGTGACCCTTGCAATTTTTACTGCGTTTTAGGTCCTCACCCTAATGACTGCATCTCCCTACTCAATTGGGACCCCTTTCTGCATCATTCTTCCAAATCTCCTCTTGCTTCAGCCCTTGCATCAACTTGTGGTCCTATCCAAGCCCCAAAATAGGGAAAGACAGGGGCGTGGTGCCCCTGTCCCCCTTGGACAGGCCCTGTCCTCCCTCTTTGGGTGGCCCAAAAATGGGTCCATCCGGCCCTTGGACCTAAGTTTCTCTTTAGGATTTTACTTTCTCTTATGTCGGCCTTTGGTGAGATGAAAATTAACCCTCCTAGGAAAGTATAAAAGGGGATATAATCCTCTCATTTCCATAAGCAAAAATAAGTGAAGATAAGCAAAAATTGGGTAAACAAGCAGAAGGTCTCCATTATAATCATCAAGCCTTCAAGTTTTCAAGCATCCATCAAGTCATCTTCTTCATGTGTATTCTTCATTCATCCATTGGAGCAACATTAAAACATTCATTTGCAAGAATGTGTGTGTTAGGGTTTTGTCATGTTACATGCCATTTCATGCAACACTTGTGATTACATTCAAGAAGCAAAGCGACCATCATCAATAAATTTCAGATCTACAAGTTACACATTTTCATTATTTACATTTAAGCATTTGCAATTACTTTCTTTTAAGGTTGATTCCTCAACCAGTGTTTGACTAAGCCAAACCCCTATCCACAACCCTTCTTCCCTTTTTTTTGTGTGTAGTTTGCAGGTGCGAGTCTATAATTGCATATTTAGGATTCATTTGTAGAGACGGAAAACCCCTTTTCGACTTGCGGATTTTTCGGAGGACCATGTCCAACTTGCACACGGTCCCGATGACTTTTCTCCAAATTTGCAAGGCAAGTCCATATCAGTCTAAATACCTCAGATCCGAAGTTACAACGCGATCTCGAATTGGTAGCTCCTTATTTCACCCATTTTTTCTTCATTTCTTGCATAGTCAACAAGTCAACTCTTCTACTTACGAAAGAGGGTAAATTTTATTGCACCCTTACAATTCAGTTAGTATTTAGATCCTCATTCACTCTAGGGTTTGGATATAGTGAATTCAACCCTTCTTTTGAATGTAAAGTATCTCCCAAGTGAAAATCATCCTAGTGATTATATGTGTTCATGAGATGGCATTTTATGTTTCAAGAATGATATTAGCTGATTGAGACATTTTTCATAACGAGGTCTCTTTGGCTAGTTGACTTGAGGTCTTAAGATATTAGCTTTTATGGCATGCCTTCTTATGCACTCTTGCATGTATTTGAGTGAGTTAAGATCCGAAGATTGGGGGCTTGGTTCCTCAAGATTACTGACATCTTATACTCCTTGATCTCGTTCCGCATCTCTCATCTTCATCTCTCTTTCTTGTACTTTACCAACAGTATTGGCATAAGTCATACTCCCACTAAAGTGGGGTCTAAATGTAGCATAATAAAATTGTGACCCTTGCAATTTTGACCATGTCTTAGGTCCTCACCCTAGCGACTACATCTCCCTACTCAATTGGGACCCCTTTCTACATCATTCTTCCAAATATGTTCTTGTTTCACCCCTTGCATCAACTTGTGACTCTGTCCAAGCCCCAAAATAGGATAGGATAGGGGTGTGGTGCCCCTGTCCTCCCTCTTTGGGTGGCCCGAAAATAGGTCCATCCAACCCTTGGATCTAATTTACTCTTTGGGATTCTAGTTTATCCTATGTTGGCCTTTTTTGAGATGAAAATTAACCCTCCTAGGAAAGTATAAAAGGGGATCTAATCATCTCATTTGCATAAGCAGGAATAAGCGAAGAGAAGCAAAAATTAGGTAAACAAGTGGAAGGTCTCAATTATCGTCATCAAGCATTCAAGTCTTCAAGCATCCATCAAGTCTTCTTCTTCACGTGTCTTCTTTATTCATCCATTGGAGCAACATCACAATATTCATTTGCAAGCATGTGTGTGTGCTAGGGTTTTTTCATGTTACATGCCATTTCATGCAACACTTATGATTACATTCAAGAAGCAAAGTAGCCATCATTAACAAATTGCAGATCTACAAGGTATACATTTCTATTATTTACATATAAGCATTTGTAATTACTTTCTTTCAAGGTTGATTCCTCAACCAAGGTTTGACTAAGGAAAACCCTATCCACAACCCTCCTTCCCTTCTTTTATATGTGTAGGTTGTAGGTGCATGACTATAATTGTAGATTTAGGCTTCATTTGTAGAGACATAAAAACCCTTTTCGATGTGCGGATTGTTTGGAGAACCGCGTGCAACTAGCACACAGTCCTGACAACTTTTCTCCAAATTTGGAGGGCAGGTCCATATCAGTCTAAATACCTCAAATCCGAAATTGCAGCGCAATCCCAAATTGGTAGCTTCTTATTTCACCCATTTTGTCTTCATTTTTTGCATAGTCAACAAGTCAACTCTTCTACTTACGAAAGAGGGTAAATTGCATTGCACCCTTACAATTCACTTAGTATTCGAATCCTCATTCACTCTAGGATTTGTATCTAGTGAATTAAACCCTTCTTTTGAATGTAAAGTATCTCCAAAGTGAAAAATCATCCTAGTGATTTCCTTTCTCTCTCCTAGGTGGGCAATCACTAGGGTTCAATTTTCCACTTTACACAAAGGATATAACCAAAACATTCTCAAGCAAAATAGCCACATAAACAATACTCCAACACATCACACAGCTAAATCAAAGCATAATACATGACATCTAGAGGCACCACAACAACAAGGCATAACGAACTAGCATCAGTATGTAGGGAAGAGTGTCATCACATGCTATCACCAAGACAATAAGGGATATCCTACGTAAGGGGAGTTGTCGCTCCCTATTCGCAACAATCATGATACACATGTGGAACCATCTCAACCTTTGAGGAAATCAAGAGAGTTTTGTTTATCCAGTTACCAAATCTTCCCAAACCTCATCTTGAGTCTATACAAATGCTCCAGGCTATGAGATGGGGTACCAACCATACATTTCTTATCTTATTACGGTGAATTACTACTACCCATTCCACCTAGGATTAATTCATTATGTTATCACTTAATTGATGCAATAAAATCTCAAATAACTATCTCAGTGATCTAGGCCCCAACTCCTTACACAAGGGTTCCAAGCAGTCCATTCCTCATGACCTTGGTAGTTTGATGGAAGCCCACTCTCACTAATCATGCATCGAGACCTTAGAGTAACAACATATCCAAAAGTAAGAGCAAGGGCTCACAAATGCAATACTCTCGGATAGCCAAGATTTCAATCATAATGATAATAAACAATAATACATATCAATGCCAATAACACATCCTCATAGGCAACATGGAATCATAAAGCATCCAAGATCCACAAATATCAATATATCCACTAGAGCCCAACTATAGTAGCAAGGTATCAATAATTTTCCTTGACCCATAATAATGTAAATAATTAATCATAATCCATAATGCAGCCCTAAATCACCATAGGACACTCAGAAAGCACAGACACGGCCTTTGGACTGTCAAAATACCAAAACTAAAATCTCAAGACTTTCTCAGAAAGACAAAAACTAATACAAAAAACCAATTGAGCAGTCTAACAGATTTACTCACCAAAGTAGTGCATTCATTAATCTAAGGAGCACTTATAAATAACTGTTTAGTGCATATAAAACACAATATAGTACCTTTGAAATATTTTGTAGTGCTTTCAGCCATCAAAACAACACATATTAAATTAAGTAGCGTATGTATGATTTCCTACAACGCATATGCCCAACTGGACATTGCCTTTGTGCTTTAGTCTAGTGGATTCCTATGATTGGGTAGTGAAAATACACCAAAGAATGGTGTATTTACCAAATAACATAGCACCTTTACAAAAACAACACATTCGATATGAATTTTAGTGCATCTGACTAGGATTTCAAAGAAAATGAAAATCAATACTTTGCGAGCCAATCCAAAATATATTGAAAGTCTCATCTATGACATCAAATTGACTTAGAAAGGACATGAGGCAACATATAATATGGTCTCCAAGCCATGTACAACAAGGGTTTTTACATGTAGTTGCACGCATATCCCCATGTGACGCATCTTTAGAAATCACCAATACACGAGGACATACTCGCTCCAACAAATAATGGTGAAGAATACTCTAATAGAAATGGCTTCTCACCAAAGTGTAACACAGATCCAGATACACATTCACATAAGGATTATAAAATCAATCGCAATAATGCACAGAGAATGCATATGAAACCTTTCATGACAATCTCTAGAAAAATAGATAATATAGACAACAATTGCCCAATAAAACATATATTTCTTAACTTATAAATAATCTCACAATAATATCAATCACAACCCAAAAAATAATCTTTCACATAGGAACAAAGTAGACAGTCTTCTAAAAATCAAAATGCAAAGAGGGATAAACTGCCAACCTAGATATATAGAAGTTATGGTGAAGGAATTCATAGAAGCACAATCCTCAACCAAAATCCAACCAAAACAAAGCTTCTAAAATCAAATCCAAATTCTTCAACAATGAAATATTTTTCTGAAGGCCGACCCCGAACAATACTCAAGAAGCTCAATAAATAAAACATTAAACTCAAACTATGCAAATATGTTAGCCAATCAAAATAATTAAAAATACAATATTTCATATCAACCCCTACTCAAATATCAAGGAAAGAAATATAAAGTAATATTAATTAACTTACCCCAAATCTCTCAACCAATAATAAAATAGGGTAGGTAGGGTAAATAATATTTAAATAACCAAAAGGGGTAAAAAGGAAATAATAATGATATAAACAACCAATTAATTAAATAAACCAAGGCACAATAACATATGAAGGCTCAATTAAATAATTAAACCATATAACCCAAATAAATAAATAAATAATAATAATGTAAAATCTTTTATTAAATATAGATACAAAGGATAAACATTAATAAAAATTCCAAATAATAATCTTTCATTAATATTAAATATTAATACTAGCCATTAATTTAATCTATTATTATAAACTATATATACCAATTAATTTATTAATAATTTAATTGACCAATAACCACAACTCCTCATGACAACCCAACATAGGATAACATAAATGCCACAAGACAACTCTAACCACAATACAAGGACTGACAGGGTACCAACTTAAACCTGGAGGGTAGAATGGTATCTCATATCACCTCTAATCAACTTTCAATTGGCATGAAGACACCCTCAAACTAGTGAAGCCAGGTGGAGTTGATTTCTGTAACCTACAAATCTATCACCACCAATACATTTACAAGAACATATATCATGAAATAGACAGACAAGTGAAAGGGAATCACAATTTCATATTGTGCTCATGAATGAGTGGTATGACATCGTCCGCATCACAACTGTTGTAGAAGATAAGCATGATAACCAAGTACAACCATACACATCATATCAATTACAGACATGAAGTGAGGTTAGCACATAGTACAATATCACCAAATCACCATAAGCAAATATGAACCTCACATATAAAATGAGTGCATATAGTGTTGGCATTTGACTACACTAGTAAAGTTTGTTTGTTTTTTTTCAATAAAAGTGGATTATTCCACTAAACTTTTTTATTAATATTTTTTATTTCTTACATCGGATTCAAAGAGCATACCAAAGGAAAGAATCCTAAGAAGAAAACCTTTGGTCACAACTCATAAAATAAGCTTATAGTATCTAACGGATCAATATATACACCTGCCCAAAACCACATACAAAATGTGGTCACAACACATATAATATCAATTTTGCATAGAGCCCATATGACAATTTGCCAAAAAAAAAAAAACCCATACAATAATTTTCAAATGTAGACTCCATAGCTACTATCAATGGAAGAAGACAAAATTTTCCAAAGCCCTGTACCAAGTCCCATTAACCAAAAACCTTCCTACCAAAAAAGAAAGTATTAAAAAACCTTTGGAAAAACACTATTATATCAAATACCATGACCTCGAACACTTCTCCAGACAACGAACATGAATACTTGAAATGAAAGGGGAAAGCGTGAATAATTATCATCATAAAATTTTACATCAATGTTACTCAAGAAAATCATATGACTATTGTGGCAAACCTTCCCATACCCTAGAAGGAATTTCCTCAAAACCCACCTCTCGCTGATTAGCATTGCTATCAATGACTAAATTTGCCAAATAATCTACAATCTTATTAACTTCTCTGTAACAATGGGATACCAAGAAAGATTCAAACAATTCTAATTTTTGTAAAATGGGATCAAGTATATACTGCAAATTCCAACAATTCGATTTCTTTTTCATAACACATTGAATAATCATCATAGAATCACCTTCAATTATTAAGTCCTTAATACCTAAAGAGATCCAATCTAAAAGACAAAGCCTGAAATTCCGCATAATTGTTAGTTTTAAAACCAATAGCATGACACTTAGCTCGAATAAAATTTGCATTGTGATCATAAATTACCATGCCTACCCCAGCCGGCCCAGGGTTACCATGAGAGGCCCCATCAAAATTCAGTTTAAAGTGCCCCTGCGGAGGAGGTTTCCATCTAGCAGAGCATCTCTTACCTATTGCATCATTCTTTTTTAAAATTGAACGATGAGAGGGTAAAACTGATAGCAGCTTCCAAGCTCTCGTAACTCTACTATCCCAGTGTGAAAAAGAAGTAAGATTTTCCAAATTCTTATAAATAAATGACAAAGCAACCTCAGAGATTGAAGACTCAATTTTTAATAGAACCTCAGACATAGGAGACCTTGTTTTTTTATATATCCTATTGTTTCTCTCTAGCCAAACATTCCAAATCATAATAGATGGAGATATGATCCAAAGGCATGCGTAAAAAGATGAGGCAAACATAAAGGGCCAAGATCTAAAATGGGAAATGAGATCCTTACCAATAACAAAGGATATATTTAACTTCTCAAATAACCACTGCCAACATTCATAAGCATAATCACAATGTAGGAATAGGTGTGAAGAAGATTCCAAATTTTTGCTACGAAGGACACAAGGGAAAACAACAGTAATGCCAAGTCTATCTAGTCTCATACCTGTAAGGACTCTATCCTGAACTGCCAACCAAGCAAAGGCTCCAGCTTTGGGAAGACAAGCCGAATGCCAAAACAACTTATAAGGCCAAGAAGATAAATCTTTAGCAACTATAAGAGAGTTGTAACCATCTTTAACAATGTACTTACCTGAAATATTCTTTGTCTAAATATGTTCATCCTTAGAATCAGAAAGAAATACAATTCTATCCCCCAAAATCTTTTCAAAATCTAATTTCATGCTTTGATCAACATCTAAGAAATCAATCTACTTCCATCTAGCTAGCTTAACGGGACCACTAGTCACAATTTCAAAATAATCTGCTACAAAAACACCCCAAAGGGAGGAAAGAATAGTGATTAGAGGAGACCAATCCCTAATATTCACCAAAGGTGTGTGTCCATTCCATACTTCATCCCAGAATCTGACCTTTCTACCATTATGAACAATCCATGAGAGATGAGGCAAAATAACGGATCTACATTTACAAAGGAAATTCCAAATAGCAGAACTCGAAGGCAAATTTGAGACTTTAAAAATGTACTCTCTCGGTCCATTATTTAAATATTTGGCAAACATAATCTATGCCCATAAGGAGCTAGGCTTGTCATATAATTTCCAAACCAACTTAGCACCTAAGGCTAAATTCTGATTCTCTAGACTCTGAATTCCTGTTCCCCCAAGTTCCTTAGGCAAACATACCTTATCCCATGCAACTAAAGGGAGTTTCTTCTTGCCATCTTTATTATTGTTCCAAAGAAAATCTCTAAGAGTATCCTGTAAACTAACAATGGTACTTTTGGAGACTTCAAAACATACATGAGATATATGGGAACAACATTCAAAAAAGACTTGATGAGAACAATTTTACTCGCCAAAGTTAACCATCTATGATTCCATGAGAGAATTCTTTTAGGAATGACCGAAATAATCTTATCCCAAAAACCAATCTTATCCTATTTAACAAAGAAAGGAATCCAAAGGTAAGTACATGGAAGATTTCTAGTCTCAAATCCCCAAAAGGATTGCAACCTATGCTGAACCAGTTGTGATGTATTAAGGAAAAAAATCTTTGATTTATCACCATTCACTTTCTGACCAAAAAATGATACATAATTTTGTATTATTCCTTTAATCACTTTTGCCTCAACTAGGGAAGCATGTCCAAATAATAGAGTATAATCTGTAAAGAGACAATGAGAAATACTTTGGGGAATATTCTGAATCCTTATACCTTTCCAAAGCCCCCCCACTTTATCAGCCGTAATAGCCCAACTAAAGGTTTCAACTAGGAGAATAAACAAAAAGGGAGAAAGGGGATCTCCCTGTCTCAAACCCCTAGAGGAAATGAAAAAACCACAAGGAGAACCATTAATTAAAATCGAGAATCTTGTAGAAGAAATACACGC
The DNA here is from genome assembly GCF_030272615.1 of Cryptomeria japonica. NCBI lineage: Eukaryota > Viridiplantae > Streptophyta > Pinopsida > Cupressales > Cupressaceae > Cryptomeria > Cryptomeria japonica. Next base: position 795,195,248 of record NC_081409.1, on the reverse strand, counting down.
ATGAATCCATTTGACCCAGGCCTTAGAAAAACCTAACTTTTCAAGAACAACACATAAAGCCCCCCACTCTACTCTATCATAAGCCTTCATCATGTCTAGTTTAAGTATCATGGCTGGGGTTCTTTGGGTGGAAATAGAATGCAGCACCTCATGTTCTACAATTGCACCCTCTGTCGTCTCCCTTCCGGGAACAAAACCACCTTGCTCCAATGAAATGATCCTAGGTAGAATTTTTGCCAACCTAAGGGAAATTGCCTTCGTAAATATCTTATACAAAGTGTTACATAAAGCAATGGGGCAGAAGTTAGCAGAAGTCTTAGTATCCTCTTTTTTAGGAATAATTGCAATCATTGTAGTATTAAGTTCTTTTAAAATGGACCTATTTCTCCTAGATTCCTCGAGAGCCAATAAAACATCATTTCCCACAAAATCCCAACATTTCTGAAAAAATAAAGGATTAAAACCATCTGGTCCCGGGGATTTATCCGGATTCATGGCATAGACAACACTTTTAACTTCTTCTAAGGAAAAGGGAGACATCAACATCTTATTGTCTTCCAAATATACTAAAGGAGGAATATTAGATATAATATCATTGCTGAGATTTCCATTTTCCGAAGATAATAATGACCTAAAAAACCTAACTACCTTTGAAGCAATGTCCTCTAGCTTTGTCAATAAATTCCCATTCTGACACTGAATACAAGATATCCTATTCTTACATCTTTTAATCTTAGTTGAAGAATGAAAAAAAAATGTGTTCCTGTCACCATCTAAAAGCCATAACTCTCTATATTTTGGTCTCCAATAGATTTCCTCTCTAGCTAACACCTCCTCAAGCTGTAATTTTAGTGACTTCAATTCATCAAAAACTTGTGGCACCATACCATGTTGAAGAACATGAGTATTAAAACACTCAATCATATCTTGGATCCTTTGTTTCTCCTGAAAAATGTTCTTAAAATGCGAGATATTCCATTCCATAATATTCAATTTCAAATAACTTAACTTCTTAGGAATCTGAAACATACAGGACCCAGAACAAAAAGGAGCAAAATTCCACCATTTCATAAGCAGAGGCAAAAAGGAAGAATCCCTAAACCACATGGGCTCAAATTTAAATGGAGACTTAGAAGAAGCCCTATCCTCAATAACTGAAAGGGAAATTGGAAAATGATCAAAACCTGAGACCGGTAGAATAGAGGAAAAGAATTCAAAATCTGAATCAATCCAATTCTTAGATAACAAAAACTGATCTAAACTCTCAGCAATCTGAGAAAAAACCCTTCTCATGTTTGTCCATGTGAAAACCCCATTCCGAGACTTACAATAAAAAAGGCTCATATCAGAAATGAAATCCCCAAAGTCATCCATAATCCTTTTATTAGGGAAAACACCTCCTCTTTTCTCATCTAAATCAATGATAGCATTAAAATCACCCCCGAATATAATAAAAGAGCCATGTTTTAAGGGAGAAGAAATCCTCTTTAATTCACCCCATAACTTACTCTTCCCTTGAATTCTTGATGGAGCATAAATGTTAAAAAGCCAAAATTTAACCTTCGAAATCTTGCTTATAACTAAAGCCAACATCCAATTTATAGCAGATGCCACTAACTGTACCTCAATATTATAATTATTCCAAATCAGTGCCAAAACTCCTGAAGCACCACATGCCGGAGAAGAAAGAAAATTCCACCTTCTCCAAGATGAAAAAACCAAATTAGCAGACTCCTTTGACAACTTTGTTTCTTGCAACATAAAAATATCACACTTAATTAAGTCCATTTGGGACTTAATTAAGCTTCTCTTGTTAGGGGCATTTAAGCCCCTAACATTCCAAGAAATAATTCTCATTGTCCTTGAGGGAAGGCCGAAGCTCCCCTCTTCCCATTAATTGGAGAATTTTTGCTTTCCCCAAAGTAACCTTGCAAATTACGTTTCACAGCCCCTAATCTTGTCACAGGTGGACTAGTCATGAATCTTTTACTCCTCTTTCTTTTTACACTTACAGGAGTTAGGCATGTTTTCTTAGGCCTACCAAGAGAGACCGAATGCCTCCCTTGCCCACTAGCAGGAGAAAGGGACAAAGTTTTTTCAATTCCAGCATCAATTTCCATTTGAGTCTTAAGATTATTTGGAGGCCTACCTCTTCTAGGAGAAACCACCAATGGTGAAAAAACTGGAGTCGTTTGGACAATTGGTAAACTCTTGCATGACTTTGCAGAAGCCAGGATAAATGGATTATCTTCAAAACCCAACTTTGTAGTTGCCAAAACTGCAAAAGGATTAGCGGATGTAGAGATTGGAAGGGTCAAGTTTATACCCCCCCAAATCATTCTCAATTGAACAAACAACTCTATCAGTAATACCCTCATCCATTTGATGTGCATGATTGTAAAAAATATCATGTACTTGCTGAACTAGATTTTCATCTGGCATAATAATAGGGACAACCTCTGACGGATTACTATTCCCTAAGGAATATTCATTAGCCATATTAATTTCAACATTCAGAGGGGAATTATTAGACACCAAATTCTTAATTTCCTGAACTAAAAAAGCATCATTAGGAAAACTTATGGCAGGTACCTGTTTAATAGTTTCCATATCAACCACTGCAATTTTATCTAAATTCACATTCTTTGAAGAATCCAAAACCTCCTTTTGAGTGCATGAAGACAAATTTTCGTCCTTACCCTTTGTGTGATTATTTGGCATCTTAGGGCAATCTATCATCAATGGATGATCTACTCCATTTATTGGGGGATTACCATCCACTATACCCCCATTATAAGAAAATGTCTTCAATAAAGATGGAAGTGAGACCGAACCCAAAGTGTGGTCATTTGGTTTCCCAGAACTACGACACAATGGATTAGTTTCAAGATTAATGTGACCTATTTCTACCAATTTATGCGAAGAGACATTTCCACATCCTTCAATCGAAGGTCCCACTGACAAACTATCTTTATTAAGGGTTTTAGGGATAGAGTCAACAACCTGCTGGTTTTTCTTAAAATCCATAAGTAAAGGAGCATCCAAAATTAAAGGAGACTTAAGAAGCTCCGTATCTAATTTCTCAATTGACTAGTGCCAAATACCATCATGAGACTTGATATTACAAGTACGGGGGCAAACATTGTTAGAGTTAATAAGAACACAAATTTTTACCAGAACCTCCCCCTCCACAAAGTCCATTTTAGATGTTAAAAAAGTTCCAATAGAATTTCCAATTTTCTCAAGAAAATCTAGATCCATAAATTCAAAAGGAATTTTAGGTAAACCAAACCAGAAAGGAATAAATTTTGAACTAGACCAAGAAGGAACAAAAAATGATTTCCAAGCCGCAATTGAAATTAAATGTTTTCCAAACCAATGATGCGAAGTTCTTAATACCTCATCTCTGAAAGAAGGAGAATCAAAGACAATAATAAAAGCATTTGCAGATAATAATTAAAAATAATTCATATCCCCCCATCTTTTCTGCAATTTATGATAAATCTTTAACAGACTAATTTGATCACCCCAAATTTCCCCAGAAATAGCATTTGTATGAAAACAATACGCTTTCTTATCGACATAAGAACCTAAAAGATTGATACAAGGGATAGGAGCCCAAACCTGCAATGAAGAAACCTCAGGCAAAACAGGATCAGAAGGAATCTTACTTACCTTTTCTGGACTAGCTTCCTTGAGGTTCACATTTACCTTATTTCCCACCTGCTGTGAATAAACAGAAACCCTAGCCGCAGTCTCCTTATTTGTCAAGCCAACAACCCTAGCAAATGTTCGCTGATTGCCCAGATCCAAAGACCATTTCCTCGAAAATCCCTTAAATTGCTTCTCAGAATTCCCATGATTCACACCATTATTAAAATGCCCTTGAGTGAATCTCCTTCCATTGTTATTCTGCCTCCATGCCACACTGCGTTTGTTCCCAAAGAAGCCTTGAAAGTATTTTGAAGCTGGTTGAAAAACCTTGTTATTTCTGCTCTGATTTACCTATATCACCAAGTCCTTCCATCTGCCTTTCATGTAGACCCACTGTGGAACATGAGGCGTGTCTTCCTAGCCCACATCCACCCATGAACCCAAATGTCCTCTATCAGCCATGTCTGATCACTGTATTCTCCTATCACTGTATTATGTTGATTTGATGTTACCCCAACTGGGATAAATCGTTGAAGTGAACTGATGAAAATACAAGCAAGATCCACCTCAATAAAGGGTCCAATGTGCGTAGGTTTTAACCTGCCCTTGCTGTTGTGAATAAGGACTGAGAACTGAATGAAATTTGCATATAGGTATCAAGATGCCACCCCAAACTGGTCACCTATGGTGTAGAGATTAGAGAACAAATGCCAAGTCTATGAGCCAAAATGAACCTACTAAGGTTCCACCCCTATAGCTGCTATGAACAGGTCTGAGAACACCGTCTTATCTATATTTAAATGCCCAAGAATTCCTTCCAAAATGGTCTGAAACCCAACAAGTGGACAATGCCTTTTTTCTCAGGCGATATTGATCAATCAAGATGCATCCAATGATGAAATCAAAGGGTTACAAGAAGGGCAGACTTACCACAATTCAGTTTCTCCAAAACAAATAATATAGACACCAAATTTCCCTACAAATGGTCTCAAAGGTATCGCCCTAGCCACCTACAAATTTAGGAATCTCCTTATGTGGAAATCAATGCACATATGGAATGATATGAATCAAATCGTGGAAGACCTGGTTCTACAACTTTCTGATGACAACACAATCTATAGCTCTGATTTGTCTCCAAGACTCTTCAATAAATGATGCCTAGATGTTAAGGGAATATTGTTGTCTTGTCTTACTCAAGGATATGCATTCAACAAGGTAATCACTCCAAGTCTGAAAAATCTGAAATGTGATCAAGATCTGGGGCTGGCAAACTCGAAGAGCTTTCCCGTGGGTGAGAAAATGATGAGAGCAACTTTAGAACTAAAGATGCATATGTTTAACACAAACTAATCAGATTCTGATTTGCACCTTCTCATTGATTCACACCTTTTCATTATTAAATCTGTATTGGTTGTTAATATGCAATTGGTAAATGATTGACTGGTGAATGTGATGAAGAGATTGAGATTCATGTTTGATGACTAAGTTTTATGTTTTCATTGATGGCAACAATGTTTTTATAGTCATATAAGTCTTTGAATCCAACCAGTACAGAAGACAGTTTATCAAAAAACCAATAATTAGGACTTCAACCGGTAAGCAATGAACAGGGTTGCATTCAAGCATCTGGTACAGGCGATTCGTGAAGAGTTGGATGATGCAGCTCTAAAGTAGCATTGGAGACAGGTATTTGGAGTTATGTTGGCAACTACATTGGCAGATTCAACCAGATAAGCAAGATTTGATGTAGAAAGAAGACAAACTGGAAGAACACTTAATCGGTAGTGATAAACTCACTTAAATCGGTATAGGATTTGTTTTGTTTTGTCAGTGGCCGACATAAGTAAAGCGTGAAATGTAAGTTTGTCTAGATTAATTGTACCTAGGAAATTATTCCAAGGTTGTAGTCGACTAAAAGTGAATGTTTATAAAAAGAGTGATGAGGTATGAAGTCCTTGTGTGTAAGTGTATGAGATAATTAGCGAATGATGCAAATGTGACCGTGCGGTGATTAGGTAAGCTTTGTAATGAAGTGTTGTTGAAGTTTTGAGGATCTGAAACTGTAGACACCTAAAATTGTCCTATCTAATTAAATAAATATTTTTATTTATTTAATTATTTTAGCCTAATTCTCCTATTAATTAAATAAATCTTCATTTATTTAATTAATTCATTTATCCTCTTCTACCCTTATTTCTCAATTAAATAAATACCTTTATTTATTTAAATTATCCTTTTCCTAAATTAAATAAATATCTTATTTATTTAATTGATCCCACTTCTTCTATTAATTAAATGAATGTTCATTTATTTAATTAATTCATTAGCCTTTTCTACCCATGACACATGTCATTCATCTCTTAATTTCTACACTACCTACCCTCTAATCCTAGCCGACCATTTATCTTTTACACCTCTTAATCTTATCCCTCCATTTCTTATAGTGTCTTATATATAAGAGGATGCTTCCTTCATTATCAACCCTAATCATTATCAATCATTCTATTCCCCTCCTAATAAATCCTTCAAGCATTCTAGCATTCAAACTTTCATATGCGATCAAGACTACTTGCAACCACATTTCCATTCTTTGTTGAGTTCTTATGCACACATAAAATTTGAGAGTAAATATATCAAGCAAGATCAATGGAGATAGGAAGAATGAAGATTCAAACCCTATTGGACATGTGATGTTATAATCTTTGTGATTTTGTTGATTTGCATTGTCCTAGGTAATCTTCATATGTTATGGTGGATCTTTGTTGTTGTTAGGCTAGGGTTTTGTGGTTGAATCTATTTTAGTCTTTTAATATTGTTGTTTCCATTTTCACCATAAATACGGAAGTCTTATGCAGAAAAATACACTCAATCACATATCAATGCTAGGGACCAACCACAAAAGCAATTGGATATCCAAAGGCATGCTCAAAATTTGGACGCAAGGAAACCCTGCGTCAAATTTGGGGGAACTACACTAGAACAAACTCATGACATGCCTATAGAGTATGGTATACATGGACAAAATAGATATTCCATTCCTCATCATGACTCCATACCAAGTGGTCCCTATATGCAGCATCATTATAGACCTCCTCCATATGAACATGTGTATGATCAATATCATCCATATATGCAATACCCTCCTCCTTTACCCGGTGGCTCATGCATGAGATATGGTCCAAGAAGTCGATCTCCACCTAAGAACAATTTGGAACAACAAATAAAAGACTTACAAAAGAAAATGGAGGACATAAATACACCGAAGCCATCCTACACAATGAGAGACATATGTCCACATTCGTTTCACAAAAGCATTCCAATGCCCCATTTTCCTACACATTTTGTGACACCAAAGTTTGATAAGTATAGAGGAAAAGGGGACCCTAAGGCACATATAAGACAATTTTTCACAGCTTGCATTGAGGCAGCAGGAGAAGAGACATATCTGATGAGATTATTCCCACAGACCTTAGGTGATCAAGCTATGGAATGGTTCACCCAACTTCCACCTGGAATTAAGTCATGGGGTGATTTAGCAGAGGAATTTATCCAACATTTTTCATACAACATAGAGACAAATATATCATTCACCACTTTGTGCAACACCAAGAAAAAGTATGGGGAGTCATTCTCATCATTCTTACAAAGATGGAGGAATTTAGCCAATAGATGCTCTTGTGAAATTTCACAAAAACAAATGCTAGAGATGTTCACCCAGAATGTCAACAAAGACATTGGTTATGACTTGAGAAAAGTTTGTTTGTCCACCTTTAAGGACATCATTGAAAAAGGATTAGCAACAAAGAAGGTCCTAATTGAGCAAGGCATCATCAAAATATTCAGAGAAAACAAAGAGGACTTTAAAGGAAAAGACAAGACAAGATTTTGGAACAAGAACAAGAACACATTCAATGATGGTGTTATCGAAGCCAATATAGTGTGACCCAAAATCATTTTTTCTGGATCAAGTTCTACAAACAACCAAGTGAACACTCAAACAACTTCAAAACCATGAAGGAAGTACACCCCATTGGGATTAATGAATAATAATGAACAACTAATACCCTAACTGGAAATGAGAGGGGGGGTGAATCAGTACAGACAAAAACTTCTCAATGCCTTATCATATTAAAACAATGCTGACCAGTTGTCTTCACCACTGAACTTAACCATAGCAATACTAGTCAAATAGAAATGCTTCAGACAACTAAACCTATTAACCAAAAGTACTTCAAACAACATTCAATAGATCTCAGATCTTGATAGATACTTTACCAATTTAGTCATGCATGAGTTGCATCAATAGTACCACAATCATTTAGCACTACATGCATATTTAGCTTTAATAAAAACCTACTCAATCATCATATGAAAACTCACAACCCATAACACATAGATTTTTCACATGGAAACCCAAATGGGAAAAAACATGGTGGGGATGAATACCCACAAGCTTGTTTTGAACTCATTTGAAGTTTGCTCTATTAGGAGCCTAGTCCGGTTAAAGAATTTACAATAAGGTTATGTTAGGAACCAATCATTTTAGGGATCACCTGATTAAGGGATGGCTATAAACCTTGTTAAAGGTTACCTCACTAGAGGATTTAAAGAAGTTAATGAACTTGAGTCACCTAGTTAGAGGATTTGCAGCAAGCCTATTAAAGCTACCCGGCCAAGGGATTTTTCTTTTGTTGAAAATGTTAGAAGTCGACAAGAAAAGCTCTTATCTGATAACAACACTACTTGCTAAGGTAGATCCTTTTCAACTCCTCAATTCTACAATCACACTCTATAGATTCCACACTCTAGTTTGGCAAGTATCTCAACATGGAGACACAAAAACACCTTTTGCCAACAAAAACAATAACAAACATCATCAACCTTATAGACAACAATTAGGTCGGTAGCATAAACCCTAAACCCTAAACATTTTAGGTTTACAATTACAAGCCGTCCAATCCTGACCGTTCAAACACATTGCATAGAATAAAATGATTTAAAATAGATGTCAAGTCATTTTGCATCGTCCAATCTTTACCACATCTAGAAATCAATAACCCATCATGCGCAAGATCCTCAAGGAAATTATTCACATGCACATAACTGACATGGCACCTTGACCTCATCCTTATCTCTTAACTAACTGGTCATAGAATGTCATCAGCTGCACTGCACAAGTCAAATCGCTAAACCGGAAACCCTAGAGCTGAACAAAGACTACCAACTGATAGTCACACTTATTTAACCCCGATTGCGAACCTCGACACTAGTTCACACCATCCTGGTTGACCATTACCGCTTCCAATCTTCATACCGGTGCATACCGGTTCACTTATTGACATCAATGACAACATATACTATCACCGCTTCATCATATGCCAACAATCTCCTGCTTTGGCATTGATGGCAATGCTTAGTGTATCATTGCTCAGTAACATATACTTGTTTAATTTCAAATGATCACCATTCTACCATATATCTTCTCCCCCATATATCTTCATCATCAGATATCCTAATTATCTCCCCCTTTGACAACAATGCCAAAGTGGAGGCACAAGCTTCCAAGCTCCACTATGCTGCTCCCCCTGTGGAGTAGAATCCTTCAACACATCAATCCTGTAAGATTTTTCACTGTAGTACCCGACTGATGTGGAGAACACAACTTTAGTTTACTTCTTGAAGGGGCAGAACCCCTAATTCACCTCTCAAATAGGTAAATGTAGTCTTCAGTAAGGGTTTAGTGAATATGTCTACTAGCTTCTCCTTACTGGAAACATGTTCTAATACAACCTCTTTATTTTGAACCTTTCCTCTCAAGAAATGATACTTGAGCTCAATGTGCTTTGTCCTAGCATGCAATACCAGATTTTTGGAAATATTGATTACACTAGTATTATCACAGAAAATACTCACTGGTTGAGATATAGGCACTTTGAAGCCATTCAGTACATGCTTCATCCAGATTGCCTGAGTGCATCTCATAAATGCTGCCACATACTCTACTTTAGCTATAGACTAGGAAATACAACTCTTCTTCTTGCTCATCCATGAGACTAGTTTTCCACAAAGGAAGAACGCTCCACCGGTTGTGCTCTTTCGATCGTCCACATTACCTGCCCAATCTGCCTCGGTAAATACTTTAAGACCAAAGTGGCCATTGTATGGATATCACAATCCATAATCAACTATCCCTTTCAGATATCTAAGAATTCTTTTTACCGCTACCAAGTGGGATTCTCTTAGACTCTTCTGAAAATGGGCTACTATGACCATTGCATGAGAAATATCAAATCTATTGTGCACCACATAGTGCAGCTTACCGATCATCGACCGATATTCCTTCTCATCCACCAACGATGTATCATCCTCCTTTTTCAGTTTGCAACTGGTCACCATTGGTGTTCCAACCGGTTTTCTCTCCTCCATGCCAAAGGTCTTCAATACCTCTTTGATATACTTGGACTGGGTAATAAAGATACCCTCCTTCATCTGTTGAATCTGTAGACCAATGAAGAACTTTATCTCTCCAATCATAGACATCTCAAACTCTTTCTTCATTTCATTTACAAATGCATGGCTCATTTCATCATCTCCTCCGAAGATTATGTCATCTACAAATACTTCACAGATGAGAATCTGATCACCTTCAGATTTTAGGTAGATGTTGTTGTCCTCACATGTTCTCTAAAATCCTATCTTCACAAGATGCGAGTGTAACCATTCATACCATGCCCTTGGTGCTTGTTTCAATCCATACAGGGCCTTGTGTAATCTACACACCATGTTACTATCTTCTGACAAAGCAAACCCATCTGGTTGCTCAACATACACATCTTCTTCTAGGATTCTATTTAGGAATACAGAATTTAGATCCATCTAGTGTACCTTGAATTCCTTGAATGCTGCAAATGCAAGTAGAATTTGAACACCTTCTAGTCTAGCTACTCAGGCAAGGGTTTCTCCATAATCTTCTCCCTCTGCCTGAGCATATCCCTTGCATACAAGTCTTTCCTTGTTCCTTACCACTGTGCCTTCTTCATGCAACTTATTCTTGAAGACCCATTTGGTACCTATTACATTCTTGTGTTCCGGCTTGGGTACCAAAGACCATGTTGCACTCTTTTCTATCTAGTCTAGCTCCTCTTCCATTGCCTTTATCTAGTCTTCATTGGTAAGTCCCTCTCTAGTGGTCTTAGGCACAAATTCTAAAATCATGCAAGAGTTTTCTTTCACCTTTCTCCTTGTGAGTATCCCTGCATCTTTATCTCCTATGATCTTCTTCGGATCATGATGTAGTTTCACATACCTAGGAATGACCCTAGCTGGTTCTACTTGCTTTTCCTCTTCTTCTTCCACTTCATCTTCTTCTTCACCTACTGCAAATTCTACCAGTATAGGAACACTATTCTACCAGTATAGGAACACTAAGGTCTTTCTGGTGTTTGCAACTTGTTTCCTTCTTAACCGGTTCCCAAAAGGCTACACTCGGTTCATCTTTCGCTTGCTTGCTGCAAGTTTCCTTAGTCTCCTCAGGATATTCATCAACCCTGACATTGATACTCTCAACAATTTTTTGAGCCCTGTTGTTATAGCATTTGAGAGCTTTTCTTTTAGTGGAATATCCCAGAAATATTCCTTCATCATATTTAGCATCAAACTTGCTCAGTTGCTCACCTCTCCTAATATAGCACTTACTACCAAACACTTTAAAATACATTAGGATTTCTCCTGTTCCAGTACTCATAGGTGGTTTTGTCTTTACCTTTCTTGATGAGTACTTGTTTCATAGTATAGACTGCAGTGCTTACCACTTCTCTCCAAAATGTGTGAGCTACCTTTCCTTGGATCAGCATAGTTCTAGTCGCTTCAACTATAGACCTATTATTCCTTTCTGCTCTACCATTTTGATGTGGTGTCCTTGGGGTAGACAACTACCTCTTGATGTCGTTCTCTTCATAGTACTTGTTGAATTCATCAGAAGTGAATTCACCTCCCTGATCGATTATTAGGCATTTTATTCTTCTACCACTCTCCTTCTCCACCAATATCCTAAAGGCTTCGAACTTTCCAAGTGCCTTAGATTTGTCTTTCAAGAATTTGACCCACATCATTCTTGAGCAGTCATCGGTAAGAATCATGAAATACCGATCTCCTTGAATGCTTCTAGTTTTCATCAGACCACACAGATTGGTGTGCACTAGATCAAGTAAGTTCTCTATTGAAAAAAACTTACCTTTGAATGTCGAGCAAGACATCTTCCCAAGTTGACATTCTCTGCATAAAACATTCTCCGGTTTGTTCAGCAAATGCAATCCTCTTACCTGCTTGATCTTACTAGCCTTTACAATATTATCAAAATTCATATGACAAAGTCTCCTATGCCATATCCAACTGTCATCAAACTTCATCATCAGGCACTGACTAATCTTGGCATTTACCTAAAACAGGTTTCCTCTGGTCTTCTTACTGGTGGCAATAAGTTCACCAGTCTTTCCAATTATTCTGTAGACTCCACCTTCGAACTCCAAAATGAGTCTTTTTTCATTCAGCTAAGAAACACTCAAAAGGTTGTGCTTAAGGCCTTCCACCCCATAGACATCATCCACACTTCTCTTTCCATTTAGTGAGATGGATCCTTTTCCTTTCACCATGCAAGGTGCATCGTTGCCAAACCAGACAACACCTCCATCATATTCTTCTAGAGATAGAAACTTTCTCTGCTCACTAGTCATGTGGTAAGAACACTTGCTATCAATGATCCACTCATTAGAGTTGTCAATGCAAGAGACAAGGGCTTTCTGATCAGACACCTTTTCCTTTATAGCTACAAACACTATGTCCTCATTCTCTTCATCCTCAGATTCTTCATCGGTGACACCTTCATCCACTACAACAAGACAATTTCTCCTACCTCCTCCTTTATACTTTCTAAACCTTTCCAATTTATTCTTATTGTCATTATTAGGACAGTTAACAACTATATGTCCTATCTTATTGTAGGAAAAACATTTTAGAGGAAGCTTACCTCTGTATTTTCCAGTGCCTTTTGGAAGTCTCTTGGTAAGAAGAGCTTCAAACTCCATCAGAATCTCCTCATCATCCATATCTCTGCTTGGCCTAGATTCATAACTGGTGTTGACTTCTTTTCCTTTTTAGGTTAGTGTAGAGGAAATAGATACTCTAAAGGCTGACTCTATCTTCTGAACACTACCATCATAGCTATTCAATTCATATGTAGTCTTTTTTGCAATGATAGAGTCTAGAGATACCTTTGTCTTGTCGATAGACCTTAACTCCTGAATAGCGGCAACCCTAATTGCATAGACCGGTAACAATGATCTCAAAACTTTACTGACAATGGTGGCATCATCAATTATTCCACTAGTGCTCTTGATATCTCCAACCATTGTCTTGATCCTTATGCCATATTGTTGAATGGTCTCTCCTTCAACCATCCTCATGTCTTCAAATTTTCCTCTAAGGCTTTCTTCCTTAACCTCCTTGACATTCTCATCACCACCATAAATGGTTTCCAGTGTGTCCCATACATCCTTAGGATTGCCCTTATCTTGTACGTCAATGAGCTCAATATTGGATAGGCTGCTAATAAGGGCTTGCATGACTTGCCCATTTTCTTGAATCTCTCTTTTCTGATCATCAATTAGAGTGGTAGTGGGGATAACATAGGCATTCTCAACATAGCTCCAGTGTTGAGCACCCAAACTCTTGATATAAATCTTCATTATGTCCTTCCATATTTTGAAGTTATCCCTATTGAACTTAGGACCTTCCCTCTTCATCATTAAAACAAGATCTTTTACCTCAAGCGGTCAAGCTTATATCACCAAGGACTTGGAGTTGCTCTGATACCAATTAATAGATAATGATGAACAACTAATACCCTAACTAGTATTGAGAGGAGGGGTGAATTAGTATAGACAAAAACTTCTCAACACCTTATCATAATAAAACAATGCTGACCAGTTGTCTTCACCACTGAACTTAACCATAGCAATACTAATCAAATAGAAATGCTTCAGACATCTAAACTGGTTAACCAAAAGTACTTCAAACAACATTCAATAGATCTCAGATCTTGATAGCTACTTTACCAGTTTGGTCATGCATGAGTTGCATCAATAATACCACAATCATTTAGCACTGCATGCATATTCAACTTTAATAAAAAACTACTCAATCATCATATGAAAACTCACAACCCATAACACATAGATTTTTCACGTGGAAACCCAAATGGGAAAAAACACGGTGGGGATGAATACCCAAAAGCCTGTTTTGAACTCTTTTGAAGTCCGCTCTGTTAGGAGCCTAGTCCGATTAAATACTTTACAATAAGGTTCTGTTAGGAACTGATCCCGTTAGGGATCACCCGGTTAAGGGAAGGCTATAAACCCTATTAAAGGTTACCTTGCTAGAGGATTTAAAGAACTCAATGAACTTGAGTCACCTGGTTAGAGGATTTGCAACAAGCCTGTTAAAGCTATCCGGTCAAGGGATTTTCCTTAGATATTAAAATGGTTAGAAGTCAACAGGTAAAGCTCTAATCTGATAACAACACTACTTGCTAAGGTAGATCCTTTTCAGCTCCTATCTTTTGTAATCACACTCTGTAGATTCCACACTCTGGTTTGACAAGTATATCAACATACAGACACAAAAACACCTTTTTCCAACACAAACAATAACATACATCATCGATCTTATAGACAACAATTAGGTCTGTAGCATAAACCCTAAACCCTAAACATTTTAGGTTTACAATTACAAGTGGTCCAATCCTGACCATTCAAACACATTGCATATAATAAAAAGATCTAAAACAGATCTCAAGTCATTCAGCATCATCCAATCTTCACCACATCTGGAAATCAGTAACCCATCACATTCTCTTCACACATCGCTCATAAAATTGCACTTTCCCGAGGTAGGCATTCAATGCATTCGATCTTCACGTGCAATATCCTCAAGGAAATTCTTCACATACACATACTAGACATGGCACCTTGATCTAATCCTTATCTTTTAACTAACTCATCACAGAATTTCATCAGTTGCACTGGACAAGTCAGATCGCCAAACCGAAAACCCTAGAGCTGAACGGAGACTGCCAACCGATAGTCACACTTAGTGAACCCCGACACTAGTTCACACCATCCGCGTTGACCATGACCGCTTCCAATCTTCATACCAGTTCACTTATTGACATCAATGACAACATACATTATTGCCACTTCATCATATGCCAACAGGGAGAACCACTTGAGTCAACTTTCAAGAAGCTAGTGGCAAACAAGATAATAACAATTCCAGATAATCCTCCATATGAGCCAAAGGTCAAACCAAATTGGTGGACTGATGATGAGTACTGTAAATATCATAAGAGCAAGGGTCATAAAATGGGAAATTGTCATCATCTGAAGAACATCTTACAAGATCTTATTGATAGAGGTGACATTGAGATCAAGGGACATACCTCCAACCAAGAGCATGAGATGTTTAAGGAACCATTACCTAAATAGGGAAAAGCCAAAGCCATGGTTGAGTAGACCAACTATACCAGAGCATCCTATAACTATGATTCAACTGTCAATCACATTTTGATGGATAATTATATATCTACCATCATCATAAAGGACAAAACACCTGAAAAATTCTACCCAAAGACCTAAAATTGTCCTAAAAGGCATTGGATCTTCTTTTGAACCTACCTCTGAATGTAATGTCACAACTCAAAGAGGTAAAGTCACTTTGCAAGGTGCTCCAGCTAAAACCACCGCTTCCTCATCAGCCAAAATTAAGTATGATCTGGTAGAACAATTAGGGAGAATGCCCATGCTTATCTCCATCCTTGAGCTTTTATGCATATCTCCCACACATAAAACCATTCTTGATAAAACTTTGAGAGAAACTTATGTCCCCACTGATCTGAACGTGGACCAGTTTCAAACCATGGTGGGATACCTTTCCATTCTACATTCTCTTGCATTCACTAAAGCTAATGACGCCTCTGTAAGCTAACCACATAATGTACCTTTACACATTGAAGCCTTCTTACACAAACATCGAATAAAATGAGTCCTAATAGGTGGAGGAGCTGGTCTCAATATATGTACTTTGAACACTCTTAAACAATTGGGATATTCTGAAAAGGCTATGAATTCTACAAATAAAATTACCATCAAGGCATATGATGATGAAGAGAGTTCATCCAAGGGAACAATCACCTTACCTCTTAGAGTGGGGTCAGTTACAAAAGATGTGATTTGTCAAGTCCTAGACCTCAATCTCACATACAACATATTGCTAGGACATCCATGGATTCATGAGATGAGCGCATTTCCATCCACATATCATCGATGTATAAGGTTTCCACACAATGGAGTTGAAGTGACCATCAAAACTGACCCAAATCCATTCATATATTGCAACAATCTGCAACCTAGATCAGAAATAACAATTCCAGCCAATCCAGAAGTTGTTCCATCTTCAACATATGTTGATCCAAAATCCTTGAAATCTTGTACATCAAAATAAGTAGAGATCAAAGAAAAGTTCAAGATTAAAGACCTGGGATGTGGTGATTATATCTTTCATGTTGATCAAATTCCGCTATCTCCTAAGACATTTAGTTGACAAAAACAACCTACAAACAATTTGAAAAATCAAGGAATTGGGTATGAACCACCTAGTGTTGTGAATACTAAGTCTGAATGCAAATCTCCTATAGTGGTGCAAGCAACTCTTGATATCAATAATCTTAAGAGTGGTTCCAACAAAGAATCTATTGAGCATATCACTAGCCCTCTTGAGAACTCACATAGCTTTACCATTTCATCTATTCATTCTATTTCCACTCCTCTCCTAGACTTGGATCAATAAGAATTACAAAAGCCCTTACTCATTGGTGATAAAAAATTAAGCTTTGAAAAGAAAAATCTAAAAGTAAAAAATAAAGAGAAATATTTTAGTTCAAATCAAAATCAAAAGCTATTGGACTCGGCAAAAATCAAGGTCAAGGATAAAAATCCTACGAAAGAAAAAGACAAAGAGACGATCTCCCCTAATATAAAAATAACTGGGGGAAAAAGTTCTACAATTTCAAGCCAAAAAGAATACTTGTTGATCCTAAGTCTCCATCATGTCATGATACTTTCACTTCTTTTCACAATCATAAGCCTTCATAACTCATCCACTTGTTCCACACATCCATTCCCTTCTGGTGATACATCATGGACCTTTAATGGAGCTTCCTCGAAGGACTTTGTTGTTAGTGATGCCCAAACTTCTTTAGGTGACATGCAAACGAGCCTATGTAGTCCACACACTAGTAATTCTATCTCAGTTCCTTTATCAAGAAAGACAATCACTTGAGATACACATCATCCAGTCAAGGAACAATGCAGTTACAATCATAAGGAAAAGCCTCGCATATTTGAGGTGGGTGACCTAGTTCTCAAGGAGAATCCAAGAAATCAACAGGACCGAGAGAAGAAAAGAAAATTTGAGCCCAATTGGCTTGATACTTACATCATTATAGCAGCCTATGGATCTGGTGCATATCAACTTTCAACTCCAGATGGTGAACCTTTGGAGGATCCTATCAATAGCATGCACCTTTTCCATTTTTATAGATAACTCATCAGAATATTTTAATTCAAAAAAATAAAAAATAAAAAAATAAAAAATAAAAAAAATTCAAAAAAATCATAAAAATCATAAAAATAAAAAAATTGTTACTTGGTGAAAAATTGGCAAAC
Organism: Cryptomeria japonica; assembly: GCF_030272615.1. NCBI lineage: Eukaryota > Viridiplantae > Streptophyta > Pinopsida > Cupressales > Cupressaceae > Cryptomeria > Cryptomeria japonica. The sequence continues at coordinate 795,177,816 of NC_081409.1, read as the reverse complement.
AGGTGCCATGTGATACAAAAAAATTAAAAAAATAAAAAAAAGTAAAGAAAAACAATTTGTCCAAAGGTGAAAACCACGTCAGTGGCACCCTGGGCAAGTACCATGGTGAAAACTGGGCCAATGGCGCCATGTGTAGAGAAATTTCTCCTCCCTCCTTTGGGATTCATCTCATCCTTCACTTTGCACACACTCACAACCTATCCATCCATAATAAACTTACCCATTCCCATCATGGCTTGGTATTGATCTACCTAAGATTGGTTAGCCATTCATAATAATCACTCCTTTTTCACCCCTTTTCCATCCATAATAAATTAGCTCCTATCTATGGCTAAGGCAAATCCTATGTCTAGTGATGGGTGTGGAACTAAAAGCATCACATGTTTTGAAGAGTATAGTCTCTTCCATCTTTCTTCAGTTTATCCGTGCACAATCCAAAATAAAGCAACACTTGTATCACATATCCGCAATAAAGTATCAGTTTCATGGATTCAGTCAGTTTCAGATGAGACTCAAACAACAAATCAAAATTTTCAACACTCAGACAATATTATGGTTCGGTGCTATCTATTCTTTTGTGAAAGCAAACATTGTGACCACAATCAAATAGACATACAAGGGACAAGAGACACTAAAATTGAGGACTACAATGGATATTGGTGTCGAGTCTTGGTTATCTTTTGATTTTGTCTTTTAGGTGACATGTCTTTTAGCTTTTCCGAGATGTCTCTAACTAGAGATTTTATCTCCAGGATGTCTTTGACTAGAAAGGTGAGGATGGGGTATCGTCACCTATTTTTCTTTGCTATCTGTGGATTGTCTCTTAGTAATGCTATAACTTGTCCAAGGATATGAGGACATTGTGAGTCTAGTGTGAACTGGGGCATTCATTGTTTGTGACTATCTAATCTCCATGCAAATGGGTACAATGACTTTCTGGTTCAAACATATATCTAGATTGTCATAACCTATGTACCATAATAAAGCTCAATGATGATAACACACAAGAAGCTCTTTCACTTTCATATCTTCTACCTTCCATCCCCCTTTCTTGATTGACCTCCATTGTCCTTCTTGAGTCTATGTAGCCTACTATCACACGACTGAGTATAATGACACACCAAAAATATTTGCATTTCATGTAGTTTTCACCTGCATTACTACATATTAGCATACATACAAATAGATATCACAATTGTACCACATCCTGCACACAACACATGTTAGCACATCATACATTCTCATCATGTAAATAGTTATTTGTAGTATCATATTCATTTACATTTCATACATTTGCATTTGCATAGCATATTAAAAACATAAAAGAACAAAAAAATTGCATTTCATCATGTACATATTTGCATCCATATCATAAGCATCACATAGAAACATGCATTACAAATAAACATCACATAGGTACACATGCATATAGCTTCCCCAAGGATGAATAATCTCATATATATATATATATAATAAAAGTGTCATGATACAATGATGTCAAAGTCACATGGCTACAATCACTCGAAGGTGTCTACATCATCATACAATAATGATACAAAACTGATACATAGGGAGCACTCTAAGGCTATGATGAAATCCCTCCCTTAGAGATAGCTGGCCTCGACGGAGTTTAAGCCCTGGATGGACCTGCCCCAGGATCATCTCTCCTACCCCCTCTATTTTGGTGGTGGTGGAGGACCCATGACCCCACCACTAGACACCTATCTCTTGTCTCTCCCTTCAGTGGTCATCGTCATCCGCGATGGTCTCCAGAAACTCCTAGCCCATTGATCTGGTGGCACCACCCCATAATACAATTCCCTCCAGTAAGCTATCTCCTCCCTTGCCCATAGAACATAGTTGTATCCAGCCCCTATGTCCTCTATTGCCTGGCTTCCTGCCCTTATTGTTGTCTCATCCTCCATGTAGCACTGAATAGCCCGATCTCTCTCCTGCTTAGTGTCCCTCAGCTATCTCCAGAGTCCTCCCCCATCCCATAGCCAACCTCATGTCGCCCTTTCTGTACATAGTAACCCACTGATAACTCTTGCTAGCACCACTGGTATTTCTAATCCTGCACCTGTCATGGTGTCCCAAGCCACGTGTCTTGCCCTCATCTCCAATCCTGGATCCTGGAACACTTGTCTTAGTGCATCCTCATCTCCCTCTTGATCGTAATGAACCATCTCCCCAATGATCAGTATCCTCAGTATCCTGTATGCATCCTCTAAGGTGACTGTCATCTCACCCATCGACAAATCAAATGTTCATGTCTCTGAGTGCCATCTCTCAACTAATGCAGCCAGCAATCCTATGTTCGCTCGAAACTCAGGCACATACATAATATATGGTAGACCCATAGCCTCCACTACTGCTCTATCCTCAAATGTCATCTCTAGTTGTAAACTCTGATTTGAAGGGAATCTCTCCCATGACTCCAGCATAGGTAAGTCCTCCTACAGTCAAGAAAATCAATTGTGTCAATCCTAGTGGCATTCCCTTTTCAACACAAAGTGTTGCTCTTTTTAGTACTCCTTGTTCATCACAAAGTATTGCTTTTTATCCTAGTGGCATTCCCTGTTCATCACAAATTGTAGCTTCTATCCTATCTTTTAGGGTACCTACTTGAGTGAATCCTCTTGAGTAGCTTATCCAATTGACAACGTATGTTGTATCACAGAATTGTCAATTTCAGCCTAATCTAATTGGCAACATATGTTCTATCACAAAATTGTCAATTTATTTGGTACTCCTTGTTCATCACAAAGTGCCTTGATCTATCCTATCCTAGGGCCTCTACTTGAGTGTATCCTCTTGGGTAGTTTCCTGATTGGCAACGTATGTTCTATCACATAATTGTCAATCCTAGCCCTATCTGCTATCCTAGTCTTCCCTAGAGGACCTACTTGAGTGTATCCTCTCAACAACTTATCCAATCAATAGCGTATGTTCATCACAAAATTGTCGATTTGACCTTGAAGACATAAACGCGCTTTCATGATACAAACGTGCTTGCATACTCCATAGACGCACCTAGCCTACCCAGACGTGCCTGGCACCAACACGGACACACCTTAGCGTTCCCCCCCCTCCACTTGAAAATTTTTTAGACATACCTAATGCACATTTATTTCTCTACCTAACATTCATTTATGACAACAATTAATGCAACAAGGTACAAGGAGGTTTTGTGGTACTCACTGGATCTCCTACATCTGCTGGCCTCTGATATCAGCGAACGTGATCAAATCTATGCACTAATGCCATCGCTGTTGATTGTTGACTGCTCTCTGCTCTCTCTACACTCTAATATCTTAGGTGTGTGGATGACAATGGGGATGTTTTCACTTGCAGTCTATCTTATAGACTACCCTAGTTCTAGTATTCCGAGTCAGTCTTCTTCATCTTGTGACTCTATCACTTTATCCTATCTTGTCAGTCATTTCTAGCCTTTCTTTCTTATCAAGAGATTGTTTGCAATCTTTTCAGACATTTTCATCCAATCTCTCGAGGGGGCATATCATTCCCATCTTGGGGAAACTTTGTATCAATTTATCTTATCTTCTTAGAAACAACACGACAAGCTACATTGTCTCAAAGAGGAGCAAAATGTAGACACCTAAAATTGTCCTATCTAATTAAATGAATATTTTTATTTATTTAATTATTTTAGCCTAATTCTTCTATTAATTAAATAAATCTATTTATTTAATTAATTCATTTATCCTCTTCTAGCCTTATTTATTTAATTGATCCCACTTCTTCTATTACTTAAATGAATCTTCATTTATTTAATTAATTCATTAGCCTTTTCTACCCATGACACATGTCATTCATCTCTTAATTCCTTCACTACCTACCCTCTCATTATTTTATTATTTCTTTTACCTACCCTCTAATCCTAGCAGTCCATTTATCTTTTACACCTCTTAATCTTATCTCTCCATTTCTTATAGGGTCTTCTATATAAGAGGATGCTTCCTTCATTATCAATCATTCTATTCCCCTCCTAATAAATCCTTCAAGCATTCTAGCATTCAAACTTTCATATGCAATCAAGCCTACTTGCAACCACATTTCCGTTCTTTGTTGAGCTCTTATGCACACATAAAATCTGAGAGCAAATATATCAAGCAAGATCAATGGAGATAGGAAGAGTGAAGATTCAAACCCTATTGGACATGTGATGGTATAATCTTTGTGATTTTGTTGATTTGCATTGTCTTAGGTAATCTTCATATGTTATGGTGGATCTTTGTTGTTGTTAGGCTAGGGTTTTGTGGTTGAATCTATTTTAGTCTTTCAATATTACTGTTTCCATTTTCACCATAAATAGAAACAAATCTTATCAGACATAGAAGGTGTTAGATGAAGATCTTTTGACTGTTGTTTTCCTAGCAGTTTGCAGTAGTAAAATCCCCTAACTGGGTAGGTCCTAACAGACCTTAATTTGTAAATATCCTAACAGGGTAGCTCTATATTAGACTCTTAAATCCTCTTGTGAGGTTGATCCTAATAGGGATTATCACTGAAATCCCTTAACCAGGTGACTCTTAATCAGGTTTGCTCCTTATAGGGCATAGTTGTAAGACCTTAACCAGTCAAGATGTATGTTCTGCAAATAGTTGAATCTTATGGGTACTAACTCTCACTATGTTTTTCCCTTTTGGGTTTTCCATGTATAAATCTCTTGTGTTATGTGGAATTTGTTTTATTGGGCATTAACTTATGTGGTGATATTCCTCTTATGCTTGTTGAGTTTTAAGGTGTTTAAGTTGGTAATTAGATTCACATCTTTTTTGCTTGCACAGATTCACCCCCCCTCTCAATGCCTTATAAGTTTATCAATTGGTATTAGATCCACACTTCCTTGAGGCTTAACCATTTGGGAAGGATCCCTAAGGCAGACATGGGGGAAGGACTCAACTATAGAGAGATGTCCAAAAGACTTGCAGAAACAAAGAAATCCCTAGAAACATTGAGAGGCAAGTACAAATCTTCACTTGCTAAGAGAAAAGAGCTAACTAAACAACTATTGGAAGTCTCTAAAAGTTTTTGTTCTGATGAGGCTAACATAGATGCATTGGTTGATGAAGTCAAGAAACTGAATGAAGAGAAGGCTAACTTGAGGTGAGAACTTGAATCCCAAACCATCTCGATGAGTCAAGAACTTGAAGCAAGGAGGACAACAGAAGACAAGATCAAAGAGAAAGAACTGGAGATTTTTAAACTGAATCAAAGAGGTTGGAACCCTAATTTCTTACCTTCAAGAGGAAAAAGAAGAAAAAGAAGGAATAAAGGCTGATCTTGATATGACAATGTCTCTTAGAGAGACTCTTATGAAGCAGAATGAAGATCTTACTAAAGAACTTGCTGATGCTAATGAAAAACTTACTAAGTTTAATAAAAGTTATACTATTCTTGATGAACAGATCCAATCTCAGAGGATGAATGGTGATAGAAGTGGATTGGAATACACTACATTTGAGAAAGGTGAGTCTTTCGGTATAAAGGGCAACATGTATGAAGGTAAACCTGCACCTAAGATTCAGAAATCTACCTGTAAGAAACCTTATAAACCTGTATGTTTCAATTGTCATAAACCAGGACATACTGCTAATGTTTCTAGGAGCAGATCTAATGTGGATACAAGTTATAGACCTAACACTTATCAGAGATTTGTGCCTAGAAGATTTGAAGGTTATTGTTACACATGCAAGATGTATGGACATAGATCTATTGAATGCAGGGATAGAGAAAATAATCCTACACCTCACATGAATCACGGAACTGGTGGTGATTGGAGAATAAATTTGAATGACTAGAGAAGTACAAATTGGTAGAGACCCTATTATAACCGGTCTAGCCCCTATGAGATGGAGAAGAGAATGAATGTGATTTGCACAATCTATAATAACTTTGGTCATGTGGCTATGAATTGCAAATGAAGGACTGGCAGAGGAAATGGAGGACCTCGAAGAGCATCTAGTATGGCTTGTTATCATTGTCACCAACCGGGACACATTGCTAAGTTTTGCATAGGAAAGAAGAATCAACTAGTAAATCAATCTATTGACCAGAAAGAGAAGAAGAAAGTTGATATTAAGGAAACCAAAGCTAAAATGAATAAAATCTGGAGGAAGAAATCTGATGAGGAGTCATTGTATCAGTATCATTCTTCACCTAGTGTGGAGAACCCTTCACCGGTAAACTAAGTTGTTTATACAACTTGGGAAGAGTTTATTGTCATATCTGTAGAAGAAGCCCTGGATGAAGTGTGGTAAGTTAGATTTGTATATATTGATACATTTTGATATTATGAAGTGTTTTTGGATCATAACTTATAGAAATGATGTATATTTGGCAACTAGTAATATATATCAGTATGTTAGGAGAAGTTTTAGGGTTTTACTGGTAGTAGAATTTAATGCGGTAGATAATGGGCAAATATAAGAAACTTTTTGGATGTTATTTGTCACATTGCATTCGTAAGAGCATTTGGAGAATGAATAGAGAAGAGAAGAGCTTGTGTTTGGAGCATCTAATCTATTTGACAAATATTTGAAGAGATTCAGTGTGATTTACGATCATCAATCAGTTAAGGAAGCTTTGTCAATGTTATGGAACCTAGTGTAGAAGCGGTAAAAGGTATTTATCTGGAAATATTGCTATTTGCTTATCTTTTGAATCATTGAAGATGGCCAACCCACATCTTGTTGATGTTATTGAGAGACTCCATCCTGAATTCAAGAGGCACCCATTCAAGTCTGAAGAAACTGATCGCGCCAGAGCCCTATCTGGAGTTCCTTATGGTGTATTGCATGTTGTAGATGTTAGATCATTTTATTATTGCAAATTGGAAGATATGGGTATTGCTGCTATTTTTTATCAGTTGAGAATATTGTGTGATAAGAATGGTATATTGAAAGAAAGGTTCAAGAGGGTTACCGAGAAAGGGTTTCATCATGCACTTAACTTTATTGATTATTTTGAAGATGAATGTGTCAGATATGTTCTTAATAGAGTTCATGATCATTTTATGTGGCTCGATCGATCACATGAGATTACTAGGGAAGATATTCACGTAGTCACCATATTTTGTGCCACCAGTGAGGTTCCAATTTTAAGATCCGTTCCAAAGAATTATTTAAAAAATTTGATAGGATCTAAGTGGGATGGTAGATAAATGATGTTGGCATTATACACTCTAATGAGAATTGATGGTGTTGTCATTGATGGAAACCTTGTGGCATTCATCTGGTAAACCATCGGCAGTCACTTCACCGGCAGCGGAAACAATGCATACCGACACCCCAGCCGACAGGATTAAACTTTTGTTTATTGTATTTAATTGTAATTATCTTTTTTAAAGCCGACATGGCATATTGTAATAGACTCATATATGTATGAGATCTTGTAAATATTTTTAAAAAGAGGAAGATAGATGAGATAGGAATGAGAGAATATTAAGGAAGATATATGCGAATGCATAAGGTAGATTTTGTATAAGGTTTATGGTTATAGTATGAGCTTAAACCAGTACTAAACCTAGCATAGTTGATGTTGATTTGAAGCAGTACATTGTATTGGATTCTCATAATCCATTTTGTAAGTCAGTGAGACTTCTATTTTGTAGATTGAGCAGTGAGCTCTAGGCAGTTGGCATTCCTGCATGTGCAAGCCCCTCATTGTAAGTAATATTTATTCATTGGCCAGTGAGTGAATATTGTGGGTCACAAATCCCACTAAGATTTTTCCCACACCAGGTTTCCTCATTAAACATATTGTGTTATGGTGTGTTTTCTATGTTGTCTTTATTGTTCCTGTTTACTGCATTAACTCTTATTTACCAGTACACTATTTTGGAATGCAAAATACTTAATAAGGTTAAATATTATGTCAACCGGTTATATATTGATTTACCTCCCTTCTTATTATCTTTGAAACTGTCATTAATCCTAACAAATGACTGTTAATAATATCGATGATCTGACAATAAAATATGCTTCAATGGTTATCAGTTATCGGATCTACTACTCTAGTGGGATGAACAACATCCCTAATGCTGATATTCACACTACCCACCGGATGATCAAGGAGGATGTTGACTATGATCTGTCAGAGGCATTGAGGAGTCAACTTGTGTTGAACCTAGAATCCATCAAGAAGGATAAGAGGTTAAGGTTTAAATTTGGTCAATTAATTCTTGGTTTAATCTTTTAATTTTAGAATTGTTTCCCCGGTATTGGAGATATCCAATGGATAGAAGGAACCCCAATATTGGTTCAAATGAAGAACAATATTATAATGTTTGGAAATGATTTTGGGAAGATTGCATGGGGATACTTCAATGAATTTTAGAAGAAAATAAATGTAAGGGAGAGGATACTGACATATTTTGTCAACCGGTATGAGACCACTATTTGTTTTATGCTTGATACAGACACTTGCATGATGGAGGCAGTTGAACCTCAAAATACATGGGTTTTGACCATGGGATATGAAGTGGATAAGGATATTTTGATAGCATATGTTGATCATTTGCATGTACAACTAGTAGATACAATAGCAAAAAGGTTTGGCACCTACATAGAGAAATCCTTATAGGTGCATTCATAACTCAACAAACCAGTTATTGTAAAGAAATTTAGAAAGGACGTTGAAGCCTTTTGTGAGAAAGAAAGATTCACAAAGGAGAAAATTATTGAAGTAAGAGCAAAGCATGCTACTCAACAGGCCGAAACTTCAAGTGCACCAATCAGTACCCCCACTGGTGTAAATACTAGAGTTGGGAAAGAGAAAGCTATAGAGAAACCAACAACTGTTAAGAAGGAGAAACTAGTAGAGACTAAAATGGAAAAGTCTCCTAAGATTCAATTCAAGAGAAAAGGGAAGATTGTTGACCCACCCGCTGCTCTGGTAAAGTCTGGAAAAAGGAAGAAGAAACGGGCTAAGAAACCGATATCTATTGATGAAGAAGCAACTAAATCTAAGGAAGATAAGAAAATCCTAAGGTTACTAGTAAGTCAACAATTAAATTTGTGAAGAAACTAGTAACTAAACCTACATCTCTTGATAAGTTGTTAAGAAGTATTAAGGAATATGGTATTCTTAAAGGATTGAACAAATTGTATGATAATCTTGGTGATAATGGACAAAGGAAGATAGAAGATGTTGTAGTTTTTATGATGAATAAATATAGCAAAGCCCTAATTGAATTACAAGGGCAGATTTCTAATTCTTTGTAAAATAAGATTGATGCTACATGGCAGGCTGCCATGAAACAAGATAAAGAGTACATAGAATTTGTTCTTAAGAACTTGCGTCCTGAAGAAACTAAGGAGGAAATAGATGAGATTTTAGCCAAGGTAAAATCATCTTTTAGGTCAAAGAAGAGGTTGACTAGATTGTTGATCGGAGAGACCCAATCAGTCCATGAAGAGACTGCGCAAATTTTGAAGAATGTACTACGTCTGATTCTTGATGAGGAAGAAGATGAGGAAGATGAACCGAAAAAGTTTAAGGGTGAAGATTTTCCAAAATGTGTTAAACCTAATGATTTTGAGCTTGATGACATTGTGATGGGAGATCAACTGATACATGACCAGTCGATGAGCACACAAACTGAACCTGTGATTATCCCTGATGATGGTATTGTAAATGGTGATGATGTTGATGATACTAATGATGATGATAATATATATATGCATGATGTTGATGTTCAAATGTCTAAACAACATGAACAAGAATAGGAATAGGTAGCGAAGAAAAATGAAGAAGAAAAGAGCTTCGATGAGACACTGGTGAACACCTAGGTTAGTGACACTCAACCATCATCGATAAATGTAAATGCCAGTAATAAGGATAAGACAAAAGAAAAGAAAGATGTGGAGCCACTGGCTAATGTACAAACTACTGATACACAACCACCATTGGTAAAGGCTAGTTATAAGGAAGAAGAGAAAGAAAAGGACGAGGAGAAGAAAGAGGAGAAATCAGAAGAGAACAAACCAGAGGATACCAAACCCAAAGTGACACTTGTGTCACTTGATTCCAAAAATAAAATTATTGATGAAGATGATGATGATGTTATAATAATTTAAGGACCACTTGACATGGACAATTTAAGCTCAACTAAGTTGATGGAGATTGCAACTACCATGCAATCTTGGGCTAAGAAGAAGAGGATGAAAGAAAAATAGAAGGATGCAAAAACAATAAGAAATGCAGTTAATATTTTGTCTAGTCTCCTATTGGAGACTGATACAAATAGTTTTTCTACTCCTATTGATAAGCTTGGACAACTTGTTTTTGATGTCAGAGAGCAGATGAAATCATTTGAGGATGCAACCTATGTGAGTGTTGAAAAGAATTATAAGAAAAAGAAGACAGAGCAATTAATGAAAGACATTGATAAAGGGAAAGTTGCTCTTATAGTCAATAAGGACTATTTGAAAGAAGCACTTGAAACCAGAGGTAAAATTCTCTCTACCATTTCTAAGTTTTCATTGTTTTGTGCCGATTTGAAGAAGAAGGAGGAGGAAGAAGAAAAAGAACTTGAAGTTCTTAGTGAGTCATTTAAGCCCCTTAATGACTTTGCAATCAGTTTTGGATGATCTATTGTTGAACTTCAACATAAGATAAAATTATATGAGAAAGAACAGGTGAATAGAGTCAGATCATTGCACTAATTACAAATACAATTGATTCCCAAGGTGGAGATCTTGTAGAGATCTTACAAGGAAAGCGAGGCAATCCTTGCAACACCTGACCTAAGCACCTTAGATACAATGGAGGAGCTTTTCAAATAGACACAGACTCATGTGGAGATCACCAGAACAATTTTGGAGAGATGGCATAATGATTTGAAATAATTTAAGTCTCATTTTCATGATGCTTTTTCTTAGATTGCATTGTAAAGACATTGTAAATTTCATATCTATATATGCTATGCAATTTTGATGAAAATTTTGATAAGATGTATTTATCTTTCATGTATTTACTTCTTTGTTTGGCATTGTTGTCAAAGGAAGAGTAAGAGTTGAAGAGTTAGTAAAAATTTTGTATGTAAGGATAAAAGGGGAGTAATAGTATGTAATAGTATGAGTCCAGTACTTGTTTGTAATAGCATGCAATTGGTAAGGGGGAGTGTATTTCATGAAGTCATTTTTTTGTTTTGCACAATTAGTTGACAATTTTTTTTTTCCTAAGTGTTGCCATCAATGCCAAAGGAGGAGAATGTTAGCATTTGACTACATCGGTAAAGTTTGTTGTTAATATGCAACCGGTAAATAATTGATTCGTGAATGTGATGAAGAGATTGAGATTCATGTTTGATGACTATGTTTTGTGTTGTCATTGATGGAAATAATGTTTTTAGAGTCATCTAAGTCTTGGAAGTCAACCGGTAAGACTTAACCAGTACAGAAGATAGTTCATTAGAGAACCAATATTTAGGACTTCAACCAGTAAGCAGTGAATAGAGTTGCATTCAAGCAACTGGTACAAGTGATTTGTGAAGAGTTCGATGATGCGGTTCTAAAGTAGTGTTGGAGACAGAATATTGGAGTTATGTTCACAAATGCTTTGGTAGATTCAATCAAATAAACGAGATTTGATGTATAGAGTAGACAAACTAGAAGAACACTTAACTGGTAGTGATAAACTCACTTAAATCAGTATAGGATTTGTTTTGTTTTTTATTTGTTTTATAAGTGGCCGACATAAGTAAAGCGTGAAATATAAGTTTTTCTAGATTCATTTTGCCTAGGAAATTGTTCCAAGGTTGTAGCCGACTAAAAGTGAATGTTTATAAAAAGTGTGATGAGGTATGAAGTCGATGTGTGTAAGTGTATGAGATCATTAGTGAATGATACAAATGTGATTGTGCGGTGATTAGGGAAGCTCTATAATGAAGTGTTGTTGAAGTTTTGAGGATCTAAAATAGATCTTATCAGACACAGAAGGTGTTACATAAAGATCTTTTAACTGTTGTTTTCCTAGCAATTTGCAGTAGTAAAATCCTCTAACAGGGTAGGTCCTAACAAGCCTTAATCCATAAATACCCTTATAGGGTAGCTCTATATCAAAGTCTTAAATCCTCTTTCAAGGTTGATCCTAATAGGTCATTGCTCCTAACAGGGCTTATCACTGAAATGCCTTAACCAAGTGACTCTTAATCGGGTCTGCTCCTTACAGGGCATAGTTGTAAGACCTTAACCAGTCAAGATTTCTATTATGCAGATAGTGAATCTTCCAGGTACTAACTCTCACCGTGGTTTTTCCCTTCTGGGTTTTCCACATATAAATCTCTTGTGTTATGCAGAATTTGTTTTATTGGGCATTAACTTATGTGGTGATATTCCTCTTATGCTTGTTGGGTTTTAAGGTGTTTAAGTTGGTAATTAGATTCACATTGATTTTGCTTGTAGTGATTAACCCCCCCCCCTCCTCTCGGTGCCTTATAAGTTAATCATCATCATAATTGTCTATGATTATCTGATGCAGAGGTCTTGTGCCTAGCTCTCCAATTCACCCTAACTCCTCAACTCACCCTTCTACTCAAGCTCCTCCAAGGTAACTTGTTAGGGTATACTCCTTAGACCTCAAAGACATAAAATATATTGGCTTGCCTCCTAGGTATAGCCTCTTATGGTTTCTTGTTCGTTCTGACCCAAATCTTTGATTTTGAGATGGTCTCCTACTAGGTTCCCAAAGCTCCAACTAGGCTCCGAAGACCTCCACCAAGGATCTTCACTCTAACAGCATGTTTAAAGGTTTTGGTTATGTTGTGTAGGTATGTTCAAGTTCATTTTATGCATTGACAAGGTCTTCACCTTCCTCCCAAGCCCTAGGCTTTCAACTTGCTTCTACCGGCTACTATTAGGCCTAATTGACTAGCCCTTCCTGGACTATTTTTTGGTCTTTTTCCCCAAACTTTCCTAACCACCACAAGATAGTTTTACATATTCAGATACCCATTTGGAAGTTAAACAATATCACTCAGTTTACTATCTGGGTTTGTTTTACAACTAGGGTTACTGAAAAAGAGCTATTTTTAAGGGGTGTAGGGCTTCCAGGCAGTTTTGGAAGATGTGCTCCAAACTCTTCACCAGTAAAAATAACCAATGAAAACAAACTTGTATTATTTCATTAAACTCATAGAAATTTCCAAAACACTATGGGTTGATTGGGTGTCACTTCTCCATGGCAATGAAAGTAAGAAATCTCTACTGCCCCCACACATTAGCTACAAGCTTGTGTGTTATTCATCTCACCCATTCTCCTCCTTGTGGCCTGAAACAACATAAAAAACCTACTCTAAAAATATTTACAGAGCCTACCCAAGCCATCTACTAGATTTCAACTTGTTCCATTCATGGATTCTTAGGTAAAATGCATTTTTACAATCAAAACCCCAAGTTTCAAGGGTAATACAAAAGCAGAAATTCAAAGCAAAAACAGTCCAAATGTGAGAAAAAGCATAGGAAACCCTAAGCAAATGAATTGAATACAAACAAAAAGTTGATTAGCCTATTATTAGAGATGCTTAGAAGGTTTTATACACCATTTTATGTTCATTCCAACCAACTTCAAATGCCATTTCCTTCATGGACAACTTTTGCCTAAAAATGCAAAAGTTGTCATGACCAATTTTTGATAACTTTTACCTATGAGTGCAAAAACACACTCCAAGGCTCTCAAGGCCTGAAAAATAAATCAAATGGAATCCCACAATGGATTTAAACCATTTCCAAACATTCTAGCAAGTTTCCATGCATCCACCCGATACAAACCAAAAATTGACATTTTGACAACATTTCAAGATAATGACAATTTTGGATCCTGAGCACAACAAAAGTGTGGACAAGAAAAATATGGATTTAAAAAGCATCATAGGATTTCTTCCACCTTATTAAATCATAAAATAACTTGAAATCACACAAAATATCTAAAATGCAAGAAAAGACAACTTTGAGCTAGGTGCTCTACACCATACTCCCCTGGTGCAAGGAACTCAAGTCCCTTGAGTTATCAGGTCTGCTAGTTGCACTCCATGATGAATTATGTCAGCTTCTAACATCCACATAGCCTCTAAATTAGGTAGACTTACCACTTCACAAGATAATGTTTGTAGATGCCCTTTCTTGTCTTCTTGATCACCTTGGTATCCAAGATGCTTTCCAACTAAACCGGTTGACTAACTGGTAAATCCTTTACCCAATCCTCTTTAGAGTGCAATGTGGTATCCATCTGAGAGGTCTGAGACTCTCCTTTATAGGGATACAAATCACAAATATTGAAAATAGGAGATATGGCCAAAGAAGGAGGTAGTTCAACCTCATAGGCATTTTGGCCAAACTTATGCACAATCTTCTTCATCATCAAATTGGTTGGCTGTCCTTTTGGGAGTCTTTCCTTTCTGAGATAAGCCAAAACTAAGTCGCCAACCTTCAATTGCAAGTTCCTTCTTGACTAATCAGCTTGTTCCTTATATTTTTCTGATTTTTGTTGCAAGGACTGTCGTACTTTGTCATGAATTTCCTTAATACCTTCAAAAAACATCTCTCCTTGAGCACTCTTGTGGTTCATTGTACTGATATCAATAAGTTCTAAGAAACCTCTAGGATGCATTCCATAAACAATTTCAAAAGGACTTTTACCTGTGCTCTGGTTGACTGAATCATTGTATGCATACTCTGCTTGGCTGATCACCAAGTCCCAAGTCTGACCATGCTGCTTAGTGAGACACCTTAGGAGATTACCCAAGGACCTATTGACCACCTCAATCTGACCATATTATTGTGGATGGTAGGCAGATGAAAATGATAGTTTAGTACACAACTTCTTCCATAAGGTTCTCTAGAAGTGACTCAAAAACTTAACATCCCTATCACTCACAATGCTAACTGGAAGTCCATGGATTCTTACAATTTCTTTGAAGAAAAGACCTACAATATAGGTGGCATGATTGGTACTCTTACAAGGGATGAAGTGATCCATTTTTCTAAACCTATCTACCACCACATAAACACTATCAAATCCTCTTGGTGTTCTTGGTAAACCCAGCACAAAGTCCATGCTCAAACATTCCCAAGGCCTTTGGGGTATGACTAAGGGCTGATATAAACCTGCATTACTTGCTGATCCTTTTTCTCTCTGACATATGGCACATTGTACAACAAATCTCCCTACTTCTGATTGCAACTTGGGCTACTAGTAGAACCGACTAACTTGCTCCATTATTTTATCATTGCCAAAATGACCTCCTAGACCCTCTTGATTTTTCTCTTGAATGATGTTTTGTCTCATAGAGCATTGGGGTATACAAAGGAGATGTCCTTTAAACAAAAAACCTTCCTGTATCATATACTCTGAGTAGGAAACATGATAAGTGTTAGAAAAATCAGAAAAAGTAGGATATATATCAGCAAAATCTTTGTCTTCTTTATAGAGGTCTCTCAACTCCTCCAACCCCACACTCTGCAATTTAACCTCTTGTATGGTCATGACTCTCCTACTGAGTGCATCAACAACTTTATTTAAGGTTCCCTTCTTATGCTTGATAGTGAAGGTATAATATTGTAGGTATTCTACCCACTTGAGGTGCTTATGATTCAACTTCTCTTGTCCATTGAGAAAACTAAGGGCATGGTTGTCAGTATAGACCACAAACTCTTTGGGCAGAAAGTAATGATAACACATCTTCAAGGCTTGCACCATGGCATATAAATCCAAGTCATACACAAAGTACTTTTGTTTTGCTTCATTCAACTTTTCAGAGAAAAAGGCTATGGGAAGACCCTCTTGACTCAAAACAGCCCCTATTGCTCTTTGACTAGTATCACACTGAACTATAAATAACTGATTGAAATTAGGTAACCTAAGGGTAGGTAACTCAACTTTCTTCTTTTTAAACAAATCAAATCCCTTTTGGGCCTCCTCTATCCACCTAAACTGACACTTGACTCCCCCTTTGATAGTATTGAGCACAAGAGCACACACATGACTAAAGTTTCTTACCAACTTCCTATAAAAGGATGCTAACCCATACAAGCTCCTAACATCACTGATATTCTTAGGTGTAGACAAACTAAGGATTGCCTCAACCTTATGAGGATCCATTTTCAGACAACCTTGTGAAATTACAAAACCAAGATATACAAGTTCAATCTTGAGAAACTCACACTTTTTAAGGTTGATTTTGAGTTGTGCCTTTTTCAACTTCTTCAAGACCATCTCCACATCCTTGAGATGTTCTTCTTTGGACCTACTAAATATTAGAATGTAATCAAGATATACAATCACAAATTTACCTATGAAATCAACCAAGACCTCATTCATGAGCCTTTGAAAGGTGCTAGGTGCATTGGTAAGGCCAAATAGCATGACCAACCACTCGTAGAGGCTAGCATTGGTCCTAAAGGTTGTCTTCCATTCATCCCTTGGTCTGATTCTTATCTGATGATAACCTTATTTTAAATCCACCTTTGTGAAATAGTTTGCACCCCCAAGATTGTCCAACAAGTCTTCTATCCTTGGCATAGGGAGCTGGTACCTTATAGTGATCTTATTGATTGCTCTGGAATCTGTACACATTCTCCATTTTCCCCCTTTCTTCTGTGCCAAGACAGTAGGTACAACACACAAACTCAAACTCTTTTTGATGAATCCTTTGTCCAAGAGCTCCTACACTTGTTTGGCAATTTCTTCATTTTGACTAGGTGTCATTTTGTAGGCAGCCTTGTTAGGCAAACTTGCCCCTGGAATCAGGTCTATTTGGTGATTTAAATCCCTCATTGGTGGTGAAGAATTAGGTAGATCTTCTCCTATTACTTCTACATATTGTTTGAGTAGACCTTTCACCTCTTGTGGCACTTCTTCCATTGGATCTGCCTTACCTTCTTCACTAAGTTTGAGCACAATAGCATACCCTTGATCTCCTTCTTGTTTCATCACCTTAAGAAACTCTTTCCCACTCATCATCATCACACTTTATCCCACTTATTTTTCCTCTTTTGGATCAATTAATGGATCCATTTGATACCTCTTACCATTCTTGATAATGACATAGCTATTCTTCTCTCCATCATGTTGAGCCCTTACATCAAATTACCGTGGATGTCCCAACAATAAATGGCAAGTATCCATAGGAAATATATCACATAAAATCTTGTCCTTTTACTCACCAATCTCATAGTCTACCCATGGTTTCTCATCAACTAAGACATGTTGGCCCCAATTGAGCCATGACACCTTGTAGGGAGTGAGATGTGGCAACCTCTTTAACTTGAGTTCATCCACCCTTTCAGTTGAAACTATATTCTCAGTTGAACCTGAGTCTACAATCACTTTGCAAATCTTTCCTTGAGAATTACAAGTTGTTCTAAACAAACTCTTCCTTTGTGGTGGCTCTTGAGCTTGAGGAATCTTCAACAACGACCTTCTTAGCATTAGACTTTCACCATTTGTCACTAGGCCTGCCTTGCTGAGAGGGGAAGACACACTTTGATTATCTTCTTCTTGCACTAATTGCATTCTTCTCTCACCCATGTATGAGTGTGAAGAGATGGTTGCTTTCTCCAGACACCTTCCTATTGTGTGGCCAACTTGATTACAATTATAACATCTACAAGTGAAAACTGAATTTCCTCTTCCTGAGCTTCCAAATCTGCCCCTAGAATTGTTTCTTCCTCTGAAGGATCCTCTAAATGGCCCCCTTGAAGAGTCTCTTCCACCTTCTTGCCTTGAATTTTCTTAATTCCTTGATTTTTTCTGTCCTCTACTAAAAGTGCCCCTTCCTCTAAAGGATGTGCCACCTCTAAACTTTTGATTTTGTTCACTGCTCCTCTTTATTTTGTCTTCTGCCTTGAATGCTAACTGAAAACACTTATGAATGGTATCAGGAGTAAGGATGCTAATTTCATCTTGTATATTTTGTCTCAATCCATTCATGTATCTAGCCAATTTCTCCACCTCATTCTCATGCTTCTTAGCTCTGAGGCTTAGTTTATGGAATTCCTCTATGTAGGAATTGACATCTAGCTCCCTTTGTTTCAGATTTTGTAGTCTCTTATGAATTTGAACTTCATAATCTCCTGGAAGTAATTGTGCCTTAAGTTTGATCTTCATAAGCTCCCATGAAGTTATCTTCTTTTTGCCTTCTTGTATCCTTTCTTCTTGTGTCATATTCCACCAAACCAATGTTGATCCTCTCATTCTTGATTTGGCCACATTAACTCTTTTCTCTTCTTCTACCTCTTTGTAATCAAAATGATTATTGAGAGCTTCTATCCAATCTAACAACTCTTCTCCATTGAGGTTTCCTCCATATGTGGGTAATCCATCCAGATTGTCAATAGAAATGGATTTGACTACATCTAGGAATAACTTTTGGTCTTGAGGCATAGCTACTGCTACCGGTCCCTCTCCATATTCCACTTCTTCATCAGTCTCATCACCCCATTTTGTCTTAACCTTTTCCTTTTCCTTCTTTGCCTCCCGGGTTCCTCTGCTTCCTTCTATATCCTTCAATCCTTCTATCATCCCTGCCACCATCTGTCAAATGGCTTGTGGAGTCATTGCCTTTGGAGGCATTGAACTTGCTTTTTATTCTTCACAATCTGACATACACCAAATCTTTCAAAGAATGGCTCTGATACCACTCTGATGCAGAGGTCTTGTGCCTAGGTCTCCAATTCACCCCAACTCCTCAACTCACCCTTCTACTCAAGCTCCTCCAAGGTAACTTGTTAGGGTACACTCCTTAGACCTCCAAGGCCTAAAATCTATTGGCTTACCTCCTAGGTATAGCCTATTGAGGTTTCTTGTTGGTTCTGACCCAAATCTCTAATTTTGAGATGGTCTCCTACTAGGTTCCCAAAGCTCCAACTAGGCTCCAAAGACCTCCACCAAGGATCTTCACTCTAACATCATGTTTAAAGGTTGTGGTTATGTTGTGCAGGTATGTTCAAGGTCATTTTATGCATTTACAAGGTCTGCACCTTCCTCCCAAGCCCTAGGCTTTCAACTTGCTTCTACCAGCTGCTATTAGGCCTAATTGACTAGCCCTTCTTGGACTGTTTTTGGGTCTTTTTCCCCAAAATTTCTTAACAAACACTATATATTTTTACATATTCAGATACCCATTTGGAATTTAAACAAGATCACTCATTTTCCCATCTGGTTTTGTCGTACAACTAGGGTTACTGAAAAAGAACTATTTTAAAGGGGTTTAGGGCTTCCAGGCAGTTTTGGAAGATGTGCTCCAAACTCTTCACCAGTCAAAATCACCAACCTAGAAAAACTTGTATTCTTTTAGTACACTCATATACCTTTCCAAAACACTATGGGTTTTTGGGGTGTCACTTCTCCATGGCAATGAAAATGAGCAATCTTTGCTGCCCCCACACACTAGCTACAAGCTTGTGTGTTATTCATCTCACCCATTCTCCTCCTTGTGGCCTGAAAAAACACAAAAAACCTACTCTACAACTATTTAAATATCCTACCCAAGCCATCCACTATATTGTAACTTGTGCCATTCATGGATGCTCTGGTAAAATGCATTTTTACAATCAAAACTCCAAGTTTCAAGGGTTTGTGAGCAACTTTTACAAAAACAGTGATAACTTTTGATCCAAAGCACTTCAGACCTTCATATTGTACTTGTTGGAAAGATAAAAAAAATTCATAACTTCCTCTTCTACTATGAGCACTGTACTAGACCATACAAGTTGTACAAAAGCATAAATTCAAAGCAAAAATAGTCCAAACGTGAGAAAAAGCATAGGAAACCCTTGGCAAATGAATTGAATGCAAACCAAAAGTTGATTAGCCTATTATTGGATATTATTAGAAGGTTTTATACACCATTTTAATTTTCTTCCAACCAACTTCCAATGCCATTTCCTTCATGGACAACTTTTGCCTAAAAATGCAAAAGTTGTCATGACCAATTTTTGACAACTTTTACCTATGAGTGCAAAAACACACTCCAAGGCTCTCAAGGCCTGAAAAATCACTCGAATGGCATCCCATAATGTATTTAAACCATTTCCAAACATTCTATCAAGTTTCCAGGCATCCACCTGGTACAAGCCAAAAATTGACATTTTGACAACATTTCAAGATAATGACAATTTTGGATCCAGAGCACAACAAAAGTGTGGACAACCAAACTATGGATTCAAAAAGCATAATAGGATTTATTCCACCTTATTACAACATAAAATAACTTAAAATCACATAGAAACTCTAAAATGCAAGAAAAGACAACTTTGAGCTATGTGCTCTACACCAGTATCATAATCCATATGAAACCATAACATCAACTGCAAATATTATGTGTTTATCCTCAATAACAAAGTATCCAAGTCATAGATAAATGCATAAGCATCTATCAAAGAATCACAAAATAGTCTAAGTTATAACCATATAGTCTATTGATGCACCAAAAAGGAAAGATGAATCAGGTTGGGGCACTACAGGAATTATCACTATGTCAAACCCTGTCTCTTTAAGGGGTGTAACTGTATATCAATTTTAAAAAAAAAATTGTTCATTTCATTTTCTACTATTTCCTTGAATGAAAGTTGGATTATATTTAATGTCTAATTGCCTAATTTCAAATCAGCGAAAAAAGTTCTACGGGAAAAACTATTTGTCTTGATGGAATCCTAATTGGATAGTCATTGGATTCTAGAAGGAGAAATTTAATACTCCTCATTTCCCTCAAAAGAAGCCTAGTGGACTTGAAGACTGCATGAACAAGATGACAAATTTTGCTAATTTTTTAACCCGAACAACTAAGATAGATGTGGGCTTGAAAGAGTTTCAATTTACTTGGTCAAATAGTATTATAAGGTCAAATATTATCCTAACTAAAACTATAAATATTCTTTATTTCTAGTGAATGTAATATCCCCTCTAATTTAATCCTCAAATCTCTTCCAGGGTAGGGTTTGACCACAACCCCCTCTTGTTGAACTAGAATACACTCCTCAAGAAAGGACCTTACCCCTTTAGATTTCAAATTATTTGGACCTCTCATCTAGGTTTCAAATATTTATTTGTTAACTAGTGGAACTCATTTATCCAAGGTACATAATTACTAAAAAACTAAAGTTGATTAAAAAAAAAAAGATGAAAGGATAGAATAAATACTCTTTTGTAAATATCTTGTAGAAAAAGAACATACTTCATTTAATTTGAAGGTAAGATAAGATGTTATGTCTACTAGTAATAATGAGCTGGAAATCTATGTGAAGAGATACAACTCTGGGAAGATATTTACTATATTATGAGGGAAGAAGAGATTGTTTACAAGAAAAATTCTAGAATTTAGTGGCTAATGAAAGAACACAAAAATCCTGAGTTTTTATTAGTCAACCCTAAAGAATCAAAGAAGAAACATGATAAAAAGTGTGACTAGTAATAATAGAAATATTTGGAACAATGGAGAAAAAAGGATAGGCTATTGTCCCCTTCTTTGCAAAAGCACAAAAGGAAAGTGTTGGAGAAATTACCTAATAGGATGAAATCTTAGAGATTATCCCCAAGATAATAACTGGTCAACCAGGATATGAAAATAAAGACCAAAGAAATATATAAAGAATAAGTCAAAGTGGTTTCCTTCTCCTTTGGTTTCTTCTTGAATCCCCTAGGCCTAATAGTTTTTCCCATACTTTTCTCAAACATTTTTGAGAGATTTATAAGGAGGACATTATTTTTTGTTACTAAAAAAATATTCTAGTCTACGAGACTTTTAAAATAGAAGAATAACAATTTCATTTCTCTAGCCCAAAAAAAAGGATAGTGTTGAAAGATTTATGAAATACAGACCTATAAGAATGTGTAACATTTTATATAATATCATTTCCAAATTGGTTGTCAACTTATTTCAAAGAATCAAAAAGCCTTCTTCATACAAAGAAAATTGTGGATGTTGTTCTAACAACCCATGAGATTCTCCACTTGATGGACAACAAGAAGAAAATAGGTATGGATCTAAAATTGGATATTTTTAAGGCTTATGATAGAGTTTCAAAATCATACAGATTATCAAGGAAAGTGTGGTTAACCCTAAGTACTAAATTTTGGTAAATGGTATTCTCAAAGGTTTCTTCCCAAGTGAGATAGGATTAAAGAAATATGGCTTGTTATTCCCTTACCTTTTTATCATTGTTTCTGAATTCCTTGATTAAAATATTGAAATATTTATATCCCAAAAGGCCCTCAAAGGTGTGCAAGTTGCTTCTTCCCTCTCCCCCTCCTCATGTTAACAATTTATGGATGATACTATTCACTTTGGTTACTCCTCAATCCAAGATGGCTAACAATGGAAGACCTTCTTACATAGGTATGCCCAAATATTATGACAATAAGATGATAATAAGAGTTTTTATTTATTTGTTGAACACTGAAGAGTTCTTGTAGAATGCAATTGTTAGTTTCTTGGGTTTTCAAGAGGACATCCCACCTACTACTTACCTTGGGATCCACTTAATGAAAACAAGAAACCCTCATAGTTATTTGTTTCTAGTAGGAAGGAAGGGAAAATTTATGATTCATGCTAGGAAGTATCAAACCCAGAAATATTAACTTCAAAATACACATTTTTACTATCTATCCTTATTTAAAATCCCCACCTTTGTGGCAGACTGCATCTAGGAAATCCAAAAAAAATAAATTAGATAGGGGTAGAGGAAAAGAATAGATTGGTCTTAGTTAAATGGGATATTGTTTGTAAGCCTATGATTTGGGGTCATATGGGGCTTAGAAATATTCAACCTTTAAATAAACCCATATTAGTCAATATTGGTTGGAACCTACTCTTAATGGAAATTGATTGGAACAAGGTTACTCAAGTCAAATACTTTGGAGAAGAGACCTATTCTCCACTTCTCTTCTCAAGGGCTCTATAGTTTAGAATAATATGATAAACTCTAAGAATTTACTAAACTAAGGAACTATATGGAATGTGGGAAAAAAAAGAAGGATTAATTTTTTGAGGGGTATATGGATCAACAACACTTCTCTACCAATAATTCCTTTCTTCATTGTTTTAGAATATCCTCTTACAATACTCCATGACACAATTTTGTTTGGGTATATCAATTAGTGGGGGAGGGAGCCACACTAGAAAGATTTTGTTGAGCACTGTGTTTTCATTGATGTCAATGGTGTTAGTCAAAGATGTATGGTAACTGTTGTCAAGGTTGTATGTCAATGTTGTTGATTATCATTATGTTCTTGTTGTTAAGTTGTCTAGAAGTTATAGCAATTTTAATTACTTATATCATGTTATAAACAATGCTTATATGGTCTAGAAAGATATAATCTAGTTATGTTAGACATCTCTCTTATAGAATGCTAATATCCGCATCATGTATTAGTTCTAGTTGCTTAAGGAGGTTTGAAAGTTTAGATGTTGTGTTTCTAAGGATTATTGATCAAAAACTATATCTATCCTAGAAAGTTACTTTATACCACTTTCTATAATAGTAATTTTTTATCTTGTGAATTGGAAGATTAGTAATTATAGACACAAAGACAAATCTATTCAATAATTTCATAGGTGGATCTCGAGAAGAAGGAAACTTAGGGTCAACAATCTAACTATAATGCTAGTTCACTATCCAAATTCAATTTTCTTGATGAATTCTCTTGAGTATTGCACTATCTACCAGCAAGAGGAAGCATGCATGAAGTTTTACTCAAACTGGTAGAGTTCAGGTTTACTAACACATAGTGTAACTCAACTCCTAGAGTAATGTGTGGGCTTTAGGATCTAGGAAAACTACATGTTTGGATAAGAAATATTTTTGTGCCCAAATTATATATATTATAAATACGTTCTAGACTAACACAAGGAGGTAGTTATTATTGGAATATATATATATATATATATATATATATACACTAATTAGGTTCATTGCAATGTCTGGATGTATGTGAGTAGAAGATAGCTATGGCATATACTGTGCAAGAGATCTACTCAATTTGTGCTTAATTGTGTGAAATAAAATACATATCTCATACACATTGTAAATGTGTTCTAAAGAAGATCAAATATGAGAAATGTTGAAGATTAATATTCGTAGGTCTGCATAACATATCTTTTGCATATTTTGTTCTAATTGATATTT
This sequence comes from Cryptomeria japonica, assembly GCF_030272615.1. Classification (NCBI taxonomy): domain Eukaryota; kingdom Viridiplantae; phylum Streptophyta; class Pinopsida; order Cupressales; family Cupressaceae; genus Cryptomeria; species Cryptomeria japonica. The sequence goes on along the minus strand of NC_081409.1, from coordinate 795,153,667 downwards.
GTATCTCATATTCTTATCTGGTGCTTAGTTATTTGGATTAAGGGATTGGTGTCTTCAGTAGGTTGACACCTACAAATATTCTATGTTATCTATTATCTTTATCAAGCTTAATTTGAGTAGTAGATCCAAGTAGCTATCCTCACCATGGTTTTCCCTTCAAGTTTTCCACATAAGTTTGGTGTTCTCATGTGTTGATGCATGCCTTTCTCTTTCTTTGCAATTTCTCTGATAGTTTGATAAGTTATTAATGGTAATAATATAATTTTGGCTTATAGTTATTCACTGACCTCTAAGTATATTGCGTCTCTAACAACAGGTTTTAGAGGTAATTTTATTGGAAGAATTCTAGCACCTTGAGGTAGATTTGGGATTGAACACTCAAAAATTCAAGAAGACCTTTCTTCAAATAAGGTATCTTTGTTTGATTGATCCAATTATTCTTTTTTTAGATTAAGGATGGAAGCATAATCAATGGCTTTAGGGTTTGTTTTTTGGCAAGCAGTTGCAAAAGGATACAAGATCCCAGAAAATATTTAAAGAGATCAAGAAATAAAGAGAGCATGTGAAAAAAATGCTAAAGGAAGGAATGCTATTTTATGGGGTTTATCTAACTTTGAGTCTGTGAAGGTAATCCACTATAAGATATGAAAGAGATTTGTGATAAGCTTTACAATATCTATGAAGGTGATGATAAATTCAATGAGGAAATAATTTAGATCTATCAAGGGCAATTTGAATATCTAAAGATGAGGGTAAGTGCACCAAGATTCTGAACAAAAAGGGGGGTATAAGTGGCCACTTTATTTTATTTTATTTTTTCTGAAAATAGGTAAACCTAAACTTCAAAGAGATATTGGAAGGTCACACACTCAAAACTAGGAGTTGAGAAAAGAATAAGAATTGTAGTACTCTGAATCTAGTTTCTAAACTACTAAAGTTTTTTAAAATTAGATAAGATTAAGAAGGCCGAACCTCTCGTGCATGAATAATTATTCCTGATTTTTTTAGAAAAAAATGTAACATAGCTATTTCATGCGCTACAAAAAAATATATAGTTAGATTTAGTATTTTGCATTTAACCCTTTGGTAGGATGATAGGTAAGAGTGAAGTCTAGAAGTGGTGTATTTTTTTGTAATTTTTTGTTGAGTATTTTTTTTTTTGAAGTGACTACATATTGAAAATTCGGTACCTATTCAAGTGTTGGGAATAACTTGCATCAAAATAATCGAAAATGCAAACTTATTTTTTTTTAAGTGTATAGAATCTAGCGTAGAACAATAATATGAAATTTATTTTGAATTTAGTCAAGTATATTAAAATTTATTAAAAAATGGTAGATATATGTTTGTGAGTATTGTCAAGGCACTAGTAAAGAAAATTAAGGTTTACTATGCTAATGTTGTCCAAAAATAGAAAAATTTATATGGTCAGAAAGATGAGAAGACGTGTGAGATTATGGTGGTAATTTTAGAGATACTCACTTGATCATTTGCTACCTGATGATGAAAAATTCAATAAATCATGTTGGAAGATGAAAAAATGTGTAAAGGGACAAAAATGGAGAGAAAATGGGTTTGCAAGCCTTAGGGTCATTTTCCAACCCTCTTACCAAGCCAAAACCCGCACAGGTTCTGATGTGCAAGATAACCTGCTCGGGCTTTGAAAAACAAAAAGTACCATTCTTAGTTCTACATAACCCATATGGATTATGTAGAACTAAAACCATCATTTTGAGTTTCAGAATACCCTTACGGGTTATGAAGACATCAAAATGTATGCTTGCAAACTTAGCATTTAATACACAAATGTATAGACACACATATATAATATGTGTTTATGTATCCATATATACATATTTATAGTTATATATACATTTATTTATATAGATATATGTATATATGTTTGTATACATGCATGTCTCTCTTCTTTTCCTCTCTCTCTCGTCTTCCTTCCCCATCACTGTCTCTATCTATTCTGAGCCCTAATTATCCTCCTTGAGTTCTATCGAGTCTCTCACCCTCTTCTCCTTCTCGTTCTCTCTCTACCTCATGTCTCTCACCATCTCTCACCATCTCTCTCTCTCTCTCTCTCTCTCTCTCTCTCTCTCTCTCTCTCTCTCTCTCCCTTCTCTTTATTTCCCTCCCTCTATCTCTCTCTCTCCTATTCTCACCCTCTCTCCCTTCTCTTTATTTCCCTCCCTCTATCTCTCTCCCCACTTCCTCTTTGGTTCCTAGTTCTACATAACCTGTATGGGTTATGCAGAACTAAGGCCAAAACTTCTAGTTTTGCATAACGTGTATGGGTTATGAGAAATTGTGAATGTTCCCATTAGGTATGCATAACTGTATGGGTTATGGGAAAATCTTCATATTAGGTTTGGCTATCAAGCTTAGCACGTTTTTGAATTTCATAGAACATGCACGAGTTATGAAAATTTTCATTTTTTTGCATGTGGCTACTTTTATGTTCACCATCTTGGTGCACTTACCCATGAAGGAATAAGAAAACAATGTTGCAGACCTACTTTAAGTTGATGAAGTTATCTATACTATCAACGATCATGGTGTAGAAGTGAAATAATCATTGATTATCAAGAATGTACTTAGATCCTTTCCTTCTAAGTTTGATTAAAAAGTCTATAATAGAAGAAGCCAAAGATCTAAATATTTTGACTATGAATGAGTCACATGGCGCAATAATTGCATATGAAATGAGAATTGTGAATGACATATATTGAATATAGGAGGCGACCTTCAAGACATCCATGGAGAATGATAATTTATATTGCAATGAAGATTCAAATTCAAAAGAAAATTTCGTAAGGAGATTAAAATGAGGTTTTCATAATAATAAATGTATGTTACTATCTCATGTATAAATTCATCAAATGTAAAGCAAACTACGAATACCAGGGAAATAATGAATCCCTATCCTAATTAGAATTCAAACAAACAGACAATGGAATAATGCAAAACAAACAAAAAATAGGAACATAAAGTTTATCAATCACATATTCCATGCTCGCATATTGCTTCCATTTCTCTTCTCCTCTTTGTGGTATGGTGGCTTTTAGATATTGCGCTGGCAACCTGCAATTGACACAAAGATACGAAGTTTGTGATTTTTTGAGAATGGAGATTGAATGCTCAATTTATAAATTATTGGAGAGAATTGATTGATAGGTGGAACTCAGGTGAGCTCACATGCTGATTGATAGTTGAACTACTGATTTAGAGGTGAAAAAGAATAGATTGGATTGATAAAATGAGTTAACTGATTGAGAAAAATGCTAATTGAAAGATGAAAAAGGGTGATTCGAGGATAATTGATTGATGACGAAGAAAGCTTTATTTAGAAAAAGCTAACTAGAAGATAGAAAAAGAATGATTGGAGAGAATTAAAGAAATGATGTAATTAATCAATTAACTAAAAAGATCAATTAAAATAGATTGAAGAGTTAACTGATTGAATTCTGATTGAGAGCTTTATTTAGAAAAAGCTAACTAAAAGATGGAAATAGGAATTGAAAAGATAATTGATTTAATTAATTAATTGATTGAATTAATTAATTTAGCATGTGCTTGAACTTTGACTTTGATTTTCAATTTTGATTTTTCAAATCATGCACATGTATTTAGAATTAGAAGAAATTAAATGAAATAGTAAATGAAATGAAATTAGAAGAATTATTAGTTAATTAGAAGAATAAGATTAATTAGTTAATTAAATAATTTAAGGAAACTATTTAACTATTTTAGAAATGGACTTTAAATAAATAATAAAGATTAATTTGAATTGTCCAAGGGGTTGAGCTTAACTGGTTAAAACACTGGGTTCTCATTGTGGAGACCCAAGTTCAATTCCCAATAGGGACATCTAAAATGGAATTCTAAGATGTGACTCTTGGCCTTCCATAAAAATGGGAAAGGTCTAGGGTCAATCTAATCAAACATAATAATAATAATAATAATAATAATAATAATAATTCAAAATATTGCGGCTTTGGCCTATTACCTACCGAAAACAAAAAAAAAGATTATCTGAATTAAAGGAATTAAATCACAATTAATTAAATAATAAATATTTAATTAATATTTAGAAAAGGGTTAAATGATTAAATGATGACATAATTAAAAATAGAATAATGAGTAAAATGATGAAGAAATACGAATTTAGAAGAATAAGATTAATTAACTTAATTAAATAATTATTTAACTAATTAGAGGAATAATTAGTACATGATCAATGAGACATTTTTAGGTGTCTACATTTGCCCCTCTTTGAGAATGTCAGAGTGATGTTGTTTCAAAGAAAAAAAAAAATTTGCCCCAGTATGTCTTGGTACCATTGTATAGTGTAAATATGCCCCCTTGGAAAAGGTGGTCAAAAAATTTGGAAATTGAGACCATACTTTTGATATCGATATAATGAGCAATCGTATGAATTTTCATGCATTTTTGAGATCGTTTGAGTAGCCTACAAATTATTTGGAGTTGACAGGGACCATGGGCATCGGAGTGGGAAAAAACCCTAATTTTAAGCTATAAATAGAGATTTTTTCTTTTCATTTGCTCATTTGCATTGTGGTGAGTTCTTGGAAATCCTTGCGAGTTTTGTGCTTTCCTGTGAGTATTTGATCATCATGGTTGGCTATAGGGCATGAGTGCACTTGTCTAACTGAGTACATTCTTATCAAAGACCTCTGGAGACTGGCGACATGGTATTTTTCTAAATTTTTGCTTGATTTTTTGCCTGTTTTTGCAATTTTTTCAAAGAAATTTCAGAGACCTAATTTGTAAACATCACCCATTCGCATGTCAGTTTTAACGCATTAGTGCTAAATGTTATGAATTCGCCCTAAATGTACCACAAAAACTTAAGTATTATGCATAGGAGCTTAGTGTTGTGCATTGGGCTTTCTGTTTAAGCATTAGTTGTAAATGCTATGCATACGTTGTATTTGTTACGCATACACGTTAAGTGTATCACAATGGTGTTAAATGTCATGCATAAGTGTTTAACTTTACACATTCATTGTAAATTGAAGTTTTGTCATGTGCTTGATAATTTTTTGTAGTCTCATTATCCGATATCTGACATTTTCACTATTTTCTCCATGCAGGAGAATATTGGAGTGTTATACTGCCGATAGAGCAGACCTAGTGGACTTGATCTTCGAGCTGAATTTCTTGATGAGGAGATTGTACATATCTGACATCTAGGACCATATCATGTTTTACATTTTCCAGAGGTTACAACTAATAGGGCCTTGATTACAACTTTAGTAGAGCAGTGGCATTCCGAGACATGTTCCTTCCATCTTCCTACTGGTGAGGCATCCATTACCTTGGAGGATGTTTGGCATATACCACATATTCCCATTCATGGTGAGAGAGTTGTATATGATCATGACAATGGCATTGCTGGGCTATGTGCCCTTTTTGAGTTTGAGGAGCAGGATTTATAGATCGGTGGTCCTTATGATATCCCTTGGGCTCGATTGGACTATGATGATCTTACTACCATATTGTGCACTATCCTAGGTGGTTTGTTGATTCTTGATAGATGAGGTCATGGATTTCTAGTTGGATGGGGCAGAGTGCTCCATGATATTCTTGTTCATCATCAAGTATACGCTTGGGGTCCTTGTCTTTTAGCCATGGTGTATTATCAAATGCACGACATTGTATACCTGGGATACCGATCTATTAGTTGTGGTATGAAATTTCTCTAGACTTGGGTGTGGGAGCACATTTCTATCTCTAGACCTGTTATTCAGGTTCACTTGCAGCCTAGTGAGCCTTATGTGTTTAGATAAACTCTTGGTATTAGACACAGGGGTTCGGGTAACACCTTGTACTGGCAACATCATCTTGATATCTTGCAACATTTCATTTGAACACCATATTTAGATTGCCCTGGTTGAGCAAGTGATGCACAACACTTGCCTTTATGCATACAGAAAAGATATCTTATTGGGAGGACCATTGAGACTCAGAGGAATATTGAGATTTCTCCTCTAGGATGGGTACTCAGACACTTTGGAGAGATACAGGTTACACCTATTGTTACAATGTACTTTTCTCGTGTTTCTCATGATGTTTTTGATTGGGGTGTGTGCATACAACCACATGTTGTTGTTGCCGAGTTTGATGCTCTTCAGTCATTACAGTGGGCTTGGAGTGTAGGTGCACCAGATCCAGGGACTACTCTGGAGTATGATGCATGATGGGCCAGACATAGGACTATTCTACTGACTGATCCAGCTATTCCTATCACAATACAACAGATACGACATCCTAGACAACGATTGAGGATAGACATGGGGGAGAGTAGGGTAGATGACAAGGAAGAGGAGGGAGGAGGAGGAGAGGAGGGTGAAGGAGATGAGGGAGGAGATGAGGATATAGAAATTGGTGGAGACACTGAGTCTATGAGAAGAGAGAATGACGACGATTCTTCAGAGTCATAAAGCAGTGAGGATGGGGATGATGATGATATGTCGGAGCTAGAGGACATGCCTGCTGCAAAGGGGGGACGAGGAGGACAAGGTGATGATGGAGATGATGATGATACATAGATTCTTAGAGCATGGATTTAGAGTCTAGAGAATGAGGTCACCAAACAATATGTTGAGTGAGAGGCATACCGCAGAGACTACGGTACACTAGAGACCGAGAGCGATGATCTCCAAAGGGAGATAGATGAGGCTATTAGGAGAGCTCAGATCACCATAGATGCATATGATTAGTTATTTGGAATGGTGACAGAGGCACGTAGCCAGGAAGATAGATATTTTGTTGCTGCACAGGAGGCTATTTATTATTGGTAGGCTTATGAGAGAGCTATTCCTGATGGTTAGAGGGAGCCTAGTTTTAGTGGTTTTATGGGGCGAAGATCGAGTTGATCTACCTCTCGACGGACTACCAGTGGAGGAGTCATGGGTCCTCCTCGACATCTTGGTGTAAGATTTAGAGGGTAGGATCCACCTATTGACAGAGGCAGTGTTGGTTGAGACATTTGAGATCATGTTATCTAAGCCTTCGGGCTTGTGTATGATTATTATATTCAGACACATTACCATTTTTGAGCTATATATATGATATGCAGTTTTTTGGTGGCGATCTATTATGCCTTGTTTTCTATGAATGTTGCATGATGCTATGAGTTATCCCATGGTTATTAAATTCTTTCTTTATGATTTTTGATGTGATGTTTATGAATGCAATTTAAACTGGATGAATGCAACTTTAACTTTATGGATGCAATTTAAACTATATGGATGAAACTTTTGTTTTTGTATGATAATGCCAGAATATTCTCTTAACTCATATGTACCTTGAAGAAACATTAATAAGATAAAAGAAAGGAGAGATTGATGAAAGAATAATGTTAGATGAGAAAAATGATTTAGAAAGAAGATGAGAAATCAACAAACTATCAATAAACAGGTGAGATGAGAATGAGAATGATTGATCACGAACCTGTGTCATTATTTATTGCACAATATATATTCATCACTGAGCCTTATTATTGAACAATGGAGCTTAGCACATCAGGGTATAAGGAACCAAGATGTAAAGATATCTCATTGAAGAAACAAACACATAGCAAACAAGGAATGTACCCCTCCATTCTAGGAAATACACTAGGGGTCAAGGTATGTGTCGCATTCAATAGCTAAATGCTCCTATCATAGACAGCCACTAGAGAAATTTCCCTAGAACTTCATCAGTTCACACCACAAACATCAAACAAAGAAAAATATAATACCCATCATGTCTCCTCTAGTCACTTTTAGACATCCTTGAGTAGCATAGGAACATGATCTGTCACCAAATGATAAAATATAAAGACTGACCCAGACAAAATTCAGTAGCTATATTGACCTTGTGCCTTCATTCTCAGTTACTTGTTGTGATAGTTGATAATGTCTAATCTCAAAAAGTTGTGGACCCCATTTAAGACTGACCTATATGATTTCGAGTGCATCCTCTTCTGTTTAAGACAAGATAATGATCACTTGATATGGATATGATATGATTGATAAGACAGTTTGATCAGTTGATTGCAAATGTTTGACTTGATAGTCGTATCCTTTGTTAACTTCGTGCGCATTTGCTAGATATCTGCTAGGGTGTTTGATTCTTGTGAGACATTTTATTGCAAGTTTTTTGATTGATTTTTTGATTGTTTTTGGATTTTCTAGATTGATATTTGAATGGTTTTGGTTGATTTTTTCAAGACATTCTATGAGAATGTTTTTGGATTTTTTTCAGGACATTATATGAATGTTTTTGATTGATTTTTCCAAAACATTTTTCGCTATTTTTGGTTGATTTTTCTAGGACATTTTTCATTGTTTTTGAATTTTGAAAGATTTGCCAATGTTTTTGGATTCACTTTTTCAGGATCATATTTGATTTTTTAGGGGTTTTTCAGGACTTTTATGACTTTGTTTTTGGATTTTTTTTAATTTAAAATGTTTTTGGATCTTTTTATGTTTTTCACTATTTTTGGATTTTTTTATGACTTTTTATGACTTTTTATGTTTTTTAAGGATTTTTCAGTTAAGCCCCCAATATGTAGACCTATATTACATGATGATCTGCAAAATGCATGAATTTTTTCCATGACCTATGTTAATTCCATATGTAGGATGAAGATGCATTTCCTATTCAAACAAGGATGACTGTGTTTGTTTAGCATTTCGTAATACACCAATTGAATTGGAGGTACAAAACATTTCATAGATAAGTGGTCAATTGATCCTTAAGGTCCCTTGGAATATCAAAATTAACACACTTAGTGACTATGATTTACAAATGGAGACGCGGAAAACTTCCCCATTGGTCCTTGAAAGTTTGATCTTGTTGGCATTATGTGAACTAGTATGAGGACATAATGATATTGTATGTTGTCATTAATGACAATATGTGAGAAGAGAGAACCAACATATGTGTGAACCGGTATATATGCCAAAATGAACTGGTATACTTGTTCATGGTGAACCGACATGTTGTTATGAGAACCCGTACATGGAACCCATGTGTGACTACCTGTTGGTAGTGTCAGGATTTCAGGTTGAAGTGCCTCAAGCCTATGTGACTCAATCAGTGATCTTTGTGTGATGAGTTAGCATAGTAACGGAGATAAGGTCAGGTTGCCATGTAAGCCCTGTGTGCGTGAAGGATCTTGCATGAAGAAGACTATCCCTATCTACCTCAAGAATGTGCAAAGTTTGTAAATGATGATAATGTGTGATGGGTTATCAATAGCCATAAAATCGGTGGCAAATGGATGATGGAGGAAGTCTTGAGATTGGATCAAGGACTATTGCATTTAATGCAATATGCTCAACAGTCAGGATTGAACCGTTTGAATTTCTTAACCTAACAGGTTTAGGGTTTAGGGTTTATGCTTCTAACCTATCTGTTTCCTATAAGGTCGATGTTGTGTTTCTTTCTAAAGTTGCTGGAAAAATTTGTCTATGTGTATCCAAAGGAAAGGATACATGATTCTTGCCAAACCAGAGGAGAAAAGTGATACCTAAAGAGTGTAAGTGCAGAAGGTGAAGAGGAGCTTAAGTGGATCTGCATTGGCATTAAGTGCTATCATCAGATCATTGTTATACTTGTTGATCTCTAACCACTTCAACAGTTGTGAAATCCCTTAATAGGGTAGCCTTAACCGGCTTGATGTAAATCCTTTAACAGGGTAACTCGAAGCTACTGAGTTAGTGAAATACTTTACCTATTGAGTTCTTGAAATCCTCTAACAAGGTTTAACCCTTAATTGAGTATTCTAGCCATCCCTTAACTGGGTGATCCCTAACAAGATCGATTCCTAGCAGAACCTATTGCAATGTCTCTAACTGGACAAGGCTCCTAACAGAGCGGACTTCTAAAGAGTTCAAAACAAGCTTGTGGGTATTCATCCCCATCGTGGTTTTTCCCAGTTGGGTTTCCATGTGAAAAATATGTGTGTCATGTGTGATGCTTTTATCTTGTGATGCCTTGATATTGTCTGTCAAGCATGTGATGGTTCTGTGTTTTATGCCTGTCAATAAAATATGTTGAACTAATTGTTATTATGTTTTGATGATAGATTACCTGTTCATGCATAAGGGTGAAATGGTAGTGTTGTTTTGAGTTGAGCGGAAAGCTAAGCGATTAACCGGTTAATGCTTGTCTCAGTTACTCTTGGCTTTACCAGTTGCATTTTGTTTCTAACTGGCATCACTATTTTCTAGTCTTTTGAAGTGTCTAGTGACGAATCGGTTTAGGACTTTTTTTTGTACTGATTCACCCCCCCCTCTCAGTACTGGTTTGGTACTATTCATTCATCTTTGATTTATCAATTGGTATTAGAGCATCCTCTAGGTCCTCTGAGTTGTAAGCTTAACCACTTGAGGAAAAGATCCTTATCTAATGATGAAGAGAGAAGGTCCAAAATTCAACAGAGACAACTTCAAAATATGGAAGGATAGAATGAAAATATACATTAGAAGCATGGGTGCTCAAGACTGGAACTATGTTGAGAATGCTTATGTCATCCCTACCGGTACCCTCACCGATGACCAGAGAAGAGAGATTTAGGAGAACGGGCAAGTCATGGAAGCCCTAATCAGTAGTCTATCTGACATTGATTTTATTGATGTCTAGGATAAAGATAATCCCAAGGAAGTATGGGAAGTCCTGGAGAATATCTATGGTGGTGATGAGCATGTAAAACAAGCTAAGGAGGAAAGCCTTAGAGGTATGTTTGAAGACATGTGGATGGTTGAAGGGGAAAACATTCAACAATATGGGATACGAATCAAAACGGTTGTTGGAGACATTAAGAGTGTAGGGGGTAAAATAGAGGACTCCATTGTTGTGAGCAAAGTCCTGAGGTCCATATTACCAGTCTATGCTCCAAGGGTTGCCGCTATTCAGGAGCAGAGATCTATTGACAACTCTAAGGTGTCCCTAGACTCCATCATTGCTAAGTTGACTGCATATGAGTTGAACAATTATGATTGTAGTGTTCAAAAGACTGAGTCAACTTTTAGAGCATCTATTGTACCATCAAGGAAAGGTAAATAAGCAAGCACCAGTGGTGAACCCAGACAGTGTAGAGAAATAAATGATGAAGAGTTCCTGATGGAATTTGAAGCTCTTCTTGCCAGGAGATTTCTGAAGGGAACCGGTAAATATAAAGGCAAGCTCCCTTTAAAATGTTTTTCTTGCAATCGGATTGGACATATTGCTGTAAACTGTCCTAATAGTGATAACAAGGATAAACCGAAAAGATTCAAGAAGTTCAAGGGAGGAAACCGGAGGAACTGCCTTGTTGCAGTTGATGAAGGGGTTACTGCTGAGGATTTAGAAGATGAAGAAAATGAGGATATTATGTTTGTAGCAGTCAAGGAAGATGTGTCAAACAAAAAGGCTCTTCTCTCCCACCTTGATAATTCCAATGAGTGGATTATTGATAGTGGCTGTTCTCACCACATGACTGGTGACCGGAGCAAGTTTCTGTCACTGGAGGAGTATGATGGTGGTGTGGTTCATTTTGGAAATGATGCACCATGTATGGTGAAAGGCAGAGGATTCATCTCTCTAAATGGAAGAAGTAGTGCCAACAATGTGTACTAGGTTGAAGGTCTTAGACACAACCTATTGAGTGTGGCCCAGCTGAATGATAGTGGACTCACTCTGGAATTCAAAAATGGAATGTGCAAAATCAAAGGAAAAGATGGTGAACTGATGGCTAGTGGCATGCAGACCAAAGGTAACCTATTTCAGTTGAATGAAAATATAAGTACATGTATTATGGCTAAATTTGATGATAGCTAGATATGGCATAGGAGACTCTGCCATGTAAACTTTGATAACATTGTGAAGGCTAGTAAAATCAAAGCAGTTAGAGGGTTGCCAGTGCTAAGCAAACTGGATAATACCTTGTGCAAAGAGTGTCAATTGGGGAAAATGTATTCCTCAACCTTTAAAGGTAAATCTTTCATTGCTGACAACTTGCTTGATCTTGTGCATACTGATTTGTGTGGTCCTATGAAAACTAGAAGTGTGTAGGGTGATAGGTACTTCATGATTCTCACTGATGACTGCTCAAGAATGATGTGGGTCACATTCTTGAAAGACAAGTTTGAAGCCTTTGGGAAGTTCAAAGCTTTCAGAGCATTAGTGGAGAAGGAATGCGGTAAAAGGATCAAGTGCCTTAGAACTGATCAAGGAGGGGAATTCACTTCCAGTGAATTCAACAAGTATTGTGAAGAATTTGGCATCAAGAGGCAACTGTCTGCCCCCTAGACTCCATAGTAGAATGGCCTAGCAAAGAGGAACAACCAAACTGTGGTTGAAGTAGATAGAACCATGTTGATTCAAGGAAAGGTAGCTCACACCTTTTGGAGAGAAGCGATGAGCACAACAATCTACACAATGAACCGGGTACTCATTAAGAAAGGTAAGGATAAAACTCCTTATGATTATTGGACCGGTAAGACACCTGTTGTAAGCTATTTTAGAGTATTTGGCAACAAATGCTATATTAAGAGGAGTGAACATCAGAGCATGTTTGAAGCCAAATGTGATGAGGGAATATTCCTAGGATACTCTACTAAGAGCAAGGCTCTCAAATGTTTCAACAACATGACATAGAGAATTGTTGAAACCATCAATGTTAGAGTGGATGAAACCTTTGAGAAATCTGAGAAAACTGGCTGTGAGCGAGTAGAAGAAGAACCTATTGTAACCTTCTAGGAACCAGTTGCAAAACCATCCAGCATTGGTAACAGTGTTCCTGCACCGGTTGATGCTGATGCTGATGAAGAAGAGGATGAAGAAGAAAAGCAAGAGGAACTAGTCAAGACTATTCCTCAATATGTAAAGCTGAACCATGATCCTAAGCAAATCATAGGGGATAAGGATGCAAGGATCCTTACAAGAAGAAAGATCAGAGAAAACTCATGTATGATCTTAGAATTTGAGCCTAAATCATTCAAAGAGGCACATAAAGATGAAGACTGGATCAAGGCAATGGAAGAGGAACTTGACCAGATAGAGTTAAATGGTACATGGTCTTTGGTACCCAGATCGGAACACAAAAATGTCATTGGTACCAAATGGGTTTTTAGAAACAAGCTGGATGAGGATGACACAATGATTAGAAACAAAGCCATATTGGTGTGAAAAGGATATGCTCAAGAAGAAGGAAAAGACTATGGAGAAACCTTTGCTCCTGTAGCCAGATTGGAAGGAGTGCGTATGCTTCTTGCATATGCTACCTTTAAAGGATTCAAAGTATATCAAATGGATGTAAAATCTGCATTTCTAAATGGTGCACTTGAAGAAGAGGTGTATATAAAGCAACCAAATGGGTTTTCCCTATCTGAAGATAGTGACATGGTGTGTAGGCTACATAAAGCCTTGTATGGTCTAAAATAGGCACCTAGAGCATGGTATGAATGTCTGCATTCCCATCTTGTGAAGATTGGATTTGAGAGAACAAGTGAGGATAGCAATATCTACTTGAAGTCTGAAGGAGATCAGATCCTGATCTATGAGGTTTTTGTTGATGACATTATCTTTGGTGGAGATGACAAGATGAGTCTTGAGTTTTTTGATGAGATGAAGAAAGAGTTTGAAATGTAACTCATAGGGGAGATTATGTTCTTCATTGGACTGCAAATCCAATAGATGAAAGATGGAATCTTTATCACTCAGTCCAAATATGTCAAAGAGGTGTTGAAGACCTTTGGCATGGAAGATAGAAAACCGGTTGGTACACCGATGGTGACCAGTTGCAAATTATCAAAAGAAGATGATTCTGCATTGGTTGATGAGAAGGAATATTGATCAATGATTGGTAAGTTGCATTATGTAGTGCATAGCAGACTGGATATTGCACATGCATTTGGCATTTCTACAAGGTTCCAGAAAAATCCAAGAGAATCCCACTTGGTTGCAGTCAAGCAGATTCTGAGGTATCTGAAGGGAACAATTGACTATGGATTGTGGTACCCATACAACAATGATTTCAACCTGAAAGTATTCACAGATGCTGATTGGGCAGGTAATGTGGATGATTGGAAAAGTACAATCGGTGGTGCATTATTTGTTGGTGGTAGACTGGTCTCATGGATGAGTAAGAAGCAGAGTTGTATCTCTCAGTCTACAATAGAAGCGGAGTATGTTGCAGCCTTTATGAATTGCACTCAGACAATCTAGATGAAGCATGTTTTAAACGGCTTCAAAGTTCATGTATCTGAACCGATAAGTATATTCCGTGATAACACAAGTGCTATCAATATTTCAAAGAATCCGGTTTTACATTCTAGAACCAAGCATTTTAAGCTTAAGTATCATTTCCTGAGGCAAAAGGTTCATATTAAAGAGATTGCACTGGAACATGTTTCTAGTAAGGAGCAGTTTGCAGACATATTCACCAAGCCTCTCCCAAAGACTACATTTGTGTATTTAAGAGGTGAATTGGGGGTACTGCCTCTTCAGGAGGTAAATTAAAAGTATTTGTTCCACATCAGTCAAGTATTGCTTAGTCAAATTTTTTGTTGATTGATGTGTTGAAGGATGCTACTCCTCAGGGGGAGCAACATAATGGAACAAGAATGCTTGTGCCTCCACTTTGGCATTGTTGTCAAAGGGGGAGAAGAAGTAAAAGGGAGAAGATATCTGTAGAAATTGGGGAAAAGATGTGAAGCAGAGAGATATCTTTGTATATTGCCATCAATGCCAAAGGGGGAGATTATTGGCATTATGTGAACCAGTATGAGGACATAATGATATTGTATGTTGTCATTGATGACAATATGTGAGAAGAGAGAACCGGCATATGTGTGAACTGGTATAAATGCCAAAGTGAAGTGGTATACTTGTTCATGGTGAACCGACATGTTGTTATGAGAACCGGTCCATGGAACCCATGTGTGACTTCCAGTTGGTAGTGTCAGGGTTTCAGGTTGAAGCGCCTCAAGCCTGTGTGACTCAATCGGTGATCTTTGTGTGATGAGTTAGCATAGTAACGGAGAAAAGATCGGGTTGCCACATAAGCCCCATGCATGTGAAGGATCTTGCATGAAGAAGACTATCCCTATCTACCTCGAGAATGTGCAAAGTTTGTAAATGATGATAACGTGTGATGGGTTATCACCCGCCATGAAATTAGTGGCAAATGGATGATGGAGGAAATCTTGAGATTGGATCAAGAACTGTTGCATTTAATGCAGTATGCTCAATGGTCAGGATTGAACTATTTGAATTGCTTAACCTAGAAGGTTTAGGGTTTAGGGTTTATGCTTCTGACCTGTCTATTTCCTATAAGGTTGATGTTGTGTTTCTTTCTAAAGTTGCTAGGAAAAGTTATCTGTGTGTATCCAAATGAAAGGATATGTGATTCTTGCCAGACTAGAGGAGAAAAGTGATACCTATAGAGTGTAAGTGCAGAAGGTGAAGAGGAGCTTAAGCGGATCTGCATCGGCATTAAGTGCTATCATCAGATCATTGTTATACCTATTGATCTCTAACCACTTCAACAGTTGTGAAATCCCTTAACAGGGTAGCCTTAACCGGCTTGCTGTAAATCCTTTAACTCGGTAACTTGAAGCTACTGAGTTAGTGAAATCCTTTAGCTATTGAGTTCTTGAAATCCTTTAACAAGGTAACCTTTAACAAGGTTTAACCCTTAACCCGGTATTCTAGCCATCCCTTAACCAGGTGATCCCTAATAGGATCGGTTCCTAGCAGAACCTATTGTAATGTCTCTAACCGGACAAGGCTCCTAATAGAGTGGACTTCTAAAGAGTTCAAAACAAGCTTTTGGGTATTCATCCCCACCGTGGTTTTTCCCAGTTGGGTTTCCATGTGAAAAATATGTGTATCATGTGTGATGCTTTTATCTTGTGATGCCTTGATATTGTCTGTCAAGCATGTGATGGTTTTGTGTTTTATGCCTGTCATTAAAACATGTTGAACTAATTGTTATTATGTTTTCATGATAGATTACCTGTTCATGCATAAGGGTGAAATGGTAGTGTTGTTTTGAGTTGAGCGGAAAGCTAAGTGATTAACCGGTTAATGCTTGTCTCAGTCATTCTTGGCTTTACTGATTGCACTCTGTTTCTAACCAGTATCACTATTTTCTAGTCTTTTGAAGTGTCTGGTGACGAATTGGTTTAGGACTTTTTTTTGTACTGATTCACCCCCCCCCTCTCAGTACCGGTTTGGTACTATTCATTCATCATTGAGTTATCAAATCTTGTTTTTCCCATGTGTGTGAAAATGAGTTAATTCTCACTCTTATATTCACTAAAGATCCTTAGCATCCTATATGACTAGGTACATGGATTATTCTAACTTCAAAAGCATCTTGAATAGAGCCTCACTGCCAGCAAGCTTTTAGAGCTCTGATGAGGTTATAGATTGTAATCTCTCAAATATTGCTCCATTTCTAGTAGGTGTCCATAGCCCTAATGGAGTTACTTGCATGTTCCCATAGTCAACCTTTTTGTCGCACTTTGTATGCATAATATTTCAGTTATATATCATTTCTCTTTTGCCTTTAGATGAATATTTGGTATAGCACTTTTTTTTATTTTTTTTACTGCCTTGACTTGTAAGTAATGAAACCTACTTGGGTGTGACAATTATAGCAGCACTAAAGTAGAATTTTAGATTTTTCACTAGTCATATGATCAACTAGGTGTCTCAAATGAATTAGAGATTTTGTTAATGTGTTTGAGATATAGAAATTGATAGATTTTGGGTTAACAAGTCTCAAATAGTGAAATCACTACCCAATCATAAGTAAATCATCATCATAGGATAATGTTGAAAATGTATGACCTTAGGACCTCAAATACTTCATGTATGAATATCTAAGAAAGGAGATGATCCTTGTTTCTCTTGATTGCAAACAAATGATAGACTTGGAAAGTTGCCTTGTTTTATTGGTGCTGATATATGCCATGAAATTTGGGAATGTGATGCAATTGAAAAAGAAACTATATGTGATGCAGTGCTTTGAATAAAATGAGATGTAATGCGGAAAGTAAAACCTAAACTAACCTAGCCTTTAGATATAATATCGTTTAAGGTGCATGTTGTTCATAGGGTCAGAAGTTTTGTGTAGGTAGTTCATTGGTCTTTGTTTGAAGAGTTGGATAAACGTGTCTTTTCCAATAGGATACAAGGACTCAACTAAGTGTACATGTTCATCATCTCCAATGTTAATTTCTGTAGTTTTTGGATTTTGTGGATCATCATAGGGAAATCTAGCTCTAGCACCCATGAATTCAACTATAGAATTATTGTTTTAAAATAAATTCAGCTATGGTAGATTCTCTTGCCCCCAGTCTATCAAGTGTAGGTATATAAGACAAACAGATTCTCATTCTAAAGTTGTGACATGAGTAGATGCATTTGAAGATGATGATGAAGTCAACCAGGTGTTGATCTCATTAGATGGTGTTATGTTTGTGCTTGAAGAAGATGATGGAATAATTTAGGTGTTGATTTCATTAGTTGGTGTCATGCTCATTTTTGTCATGACATTGGCATGTGATGATGGATCACATACAATTGTTGATAAGTTACTCTATGTAGTATGATCTGGATTAATGATTTCATTGATAACGAGTTCATGAAAAACTTGTGGAGGGATTGGGATAACTAGGAGAAATGGTAAATTCATTTGAGAGGGAATCTTGTGAGGAACATGGAGGATTATGACATGGAGATGAAGGGATGGAGGGATCTTGGTCAGGATTTGCAAAAATAATGGGATCTTGTTTAGGACATGAAGGTAAAGGTATGATTTGATCTTGACTTGGAAAGGGATTATTATGAAGGATAGAAGGGCTATCCTGATCTTTTTTAGGAGGTGGATGTTGGATGGGACTTGAAAGGACACTTTGTTCTTTAGATAAAAGGGTGTCACTATGAATGGAATAGAAAAGAGCTAGGGGATCATCATAAGATTCTTGGTCAGTGGGATCTTGATCAAAAACTAGGTAGGATGCAAGTGGTTGTTCTTGATCTTTATTTGTTTCAAGACTCATTTTTTCTGATTTGGATCATCATCTTGACACATGGCAGAAGTTTGGAGATGCATAGGAGATTATTGAAATGTTTCAACACATTGGCCTAATGAGAAAGGATTTTGAATGAGACTCTCTATGTTAGGAGTATATGAAATGATTGGGTCTTGAATTTCTGAAGAATGGAAAGGACTAGCATCATGACTTGGATTAGATTGGATTTGTATTATGGATAGCCCTTGGGCGGTTGTGTTATTGGATAAAGATGGTGTGGATTGCTCTTGTGTGACTTCATGGTATCGGGAAATGGTGGAAGATATGGAAACTACTTGAGATGCAAAGTCTTGATGGGAAGAGTCATTGCTAGACATGGGCAGATGACCTTGTTGCATGATAGGTGACACATTGACCATGTTCAATTGATGTCCAAAGGGTGATACACTCGCATTAATTTGGGACCCCCTTGGAGGTGTATTTGAAGATATAGGAGGATATTCACAGATATGTGATGTGACCAAAGGCCAAATTGATTGTGTGTGACTTTGGTAGTGGTTGACTTGTTTGTACAATGTGTGGTGCTAAGAGTTGTGTTGTTTGGTGCATTGGCTGTTGGACTTGCATTGTTGGATGTGTTTGTTGTTGATATTGGTTTCTCATGTTTATTTGTGTGAGAATAGTTGGTATGTATAATTTCATAATAAGAGCTCACACATCAACTGGCTCTAGGTTTGTAATGGGATCTCCAAATTTTTGAAATAGTTTAAACATCTGGGATCTACTCTCTTCACCTTTTTGAATGCTTTGTTCCAAGATCTCTATTTCTCGAGATAGTTTATCTTCAAGTGATGGAGAAATAGGTGTGACACTTGTTTGTTCTTGATAAGTTTAATGCATGTTTTGGGACATGTATATGTTGGATTGAGATGATTGATTGTTTGGTTGCAATGACATGGTCCCACAAAAGTTTGAAGTTTGATAAGGGTAATGTTGTCTCCTAGAAGTTTGAGATCTTGTTTCAACCATTGCACTATATGCCATTTTTTTAGATTTTTGAAGTTTAGGGATGAAATGCAATGGAACTAAGGGATGAAAGTGCAACCGTATTTTTTTTTTGGATTTTGAGAATTTTGAAAATGGACAAATGCAACTGAGGATGACAAATGCAACCAATGTTTTTGAAAGTTTTTTGACATATTGGATTAAGGAAAGACAAGATGAAACCGTAAAGAATGACAATGCAACTTTGGACTTGGACCAGGGAACAACCTAATTTTGAAGATAATGCAAAAATGGAGATAATGATTTGACCCAATGTCTTATGAGGATGAAGAGTATGCATGGACTTATGCAAATGTTATAATGACTATGAAAGGAGTTATGTGAGGATTATGACAATTGTGCAAGGAATTATGCAAAGATTATGATGACTATGTAAGGACTTATGTGAGGACTCTGATGACTATGCAAGGAGTTATGTGAGAATTATGATGATTTTGTGAGGAGTTATGTGAATATTTATGCAAAGACTATGCAAGGACTAATATAAATGAGGACTATGTAAGGACTCATGCAAAGCCTAAGGACGTAAATGAGTACTATAATGAGGATGATAATGAGGACTATGCAAAGCCTAAGGACGTAAATGAGTACTATATCGAGGATGATAATGAGGACTATGAAAAGTAAGGACATAAATGGGACTATAATGAGGACGATAATGAAGACAATACAAGGACTTATGCAAAGCCGCCTATAGTCATAAGTATGTAAAATTTTGGAGTTTGTAGGAATATCTAATGTTTTAAAATGGACTTTGTTTCCAGTAATTCTGTGTGTGAGACAAGTTTATTGTTTTCCAAATCCAAGAACAATTGTTTGAAGACAAGTATAGCTGACTAAACTGTGTTTTGACCAATTCTTAAAATTTAGAGATACGTAAGATAGGGCTTGAAATAGCCCAAAAAACTAACTCAATATTGGTCTGGTACAACAATAGATAAAAAAGCACAAAATACAATCTTAGGATAGAAAGTGGAAACCATTCAATGAGGCCCCCATAGAAAAATACCGAAACAAGATGGATAGATAGAGAGTTTGGCAGCACTGGCTCCACTCCACGATACACACTTCTTAGGCATGCCAGTCTCTCTTACCCTAAAGATCCAAAAATCTTATTGTATACACCTAAAACTGGTCTGAAGATAGTTAATTAAATACACAATTATTTGATTAATTTCCCTTCCCAATTAATTGAATTTACAAACAATTTGATTAATTTTTCTATTCATCTACTAGTAAATAAATCTACATGATTTATTTATATAGTTCATTTCATATCCCCCTTTGATTAATTAATTCTAAATTAATTAATGTCCCCTCATATAAATCAATTCTTCTAATCCCTAATTAAGATTAACAAACTCAAGTTTGTTGAGATTAATTATCATTTTCAAAATTATTTGAATTTCTAAATTCGAATGAGCACATGCCTCCTAACTTCTAACCACCTGACCTAACCATCTCCTAACCTAACCCATTCCACCTAACCCTGGGTTTGCCTGACCCTATCCTATCTTGCACATTCTAACCTCCTTATCCTAAGCTCCTATGGTGTGGATATTCTCCCCTTCAGACACATGGCACTTTTGCCACGTTTCTCCTCCCTTGGACACTTGCCCTCTCATGAGCAAGGCTCCTTGACACTTGTCACCATAGAGATGACAAGTGTCCCTTCCTCCAGCCTCTTCTCCAACTTCTTCAATCTTGGCCCTTGATATCCTTAGATCAGATTTGGACTGTTGATTCCTGCTACCTCATCTTTGACCTTGGAATTCCTATAAATATCCCGCATTTTGGAGCAATAAGGATCCCTTGCATTCATATTTTTAGCATCATTACTATAGGCAATTTTCATTTCACTCATCTAATAATTAATATTTTGGATTAATCATAGCATTGCATTTTATATCATTTGCATAATCAATCATGATCAAGTAGCTACTCAACTCTTGAGTTGCCACTTTGGAGGTCATTGCTCCGCTGAGAGCCAATAAATCCAATACCTTCAAGGTCCTCAAGAATAGAGGAAAATGGGACATTTCAAGTAAGGCTTATGGTTTGCATTTTTTAATCTAGTTTTCAATTAAGATTTCCATTATGTTTTATTGTCTCATTATATGTGTATGCCTTTCTTATATACTACATTTTTAGCATCACATTAATTGGCTAGGAAATTTCATTGACATGTTGATTAGCTCTTTCGAAGTGCATATTAACTCTCTTGGGCTCCCGAATCACATTCTTGGTCTCTATTGTGGCATTCTGACACCTCAAATGGCATTTTTGGGAGACTTCTCAACTTTGTTTTCATATTTTTCTATACTTTAGCACTTTCAGTCTATACTTTAGTGTTTTTGGTATGTATTGTGGCATTTTTGGCATATTTGTCAGTGTTTTCAGTCTGTTTGACAACATTTCTGGTGTGCAGAGTAGCATTTCTAGTGTACAAAGTAGCATTTTGGGTCCATTTGGTAGCGTTCTTGGCACATATGATGGCGCTCCTAGTCAATTTGATCGCATTTTCAGTTTTTTTATTGATTTTACAAATATTGTATGTTGCATTCCTCATTTCTGCTTGTGGATTGTCATTTTCTCGAACCTAATTTGCAGATTGTTGGTTTTGCAGGTACTTATTTTGCTATGAAAGACCAGAGTCATAAACTATTTCACTGTCAAAGAATGCAATATAAACTACTAACTTTGTTTGCAGCCACGGGATTTTGCACTTATTTTTGATAAATTAGGCACATAGACTAATTACAATGGAAATGAACAAACATGTCTTATGTGTTTTGGTGATAGGCGAGTATGCTCTCACCTTTCTTAGGTGATCAAAAAGCCAGACTCATCCTTTTCTTTCAATAGTGCATATCTTTAGCGGGCCCGCCCTTCCGAGGAGCTAATAACTCTAAGCCATTAAGGTCGATGAGAGGGGAATGACCCAAGTGGAAACAACTAATGCCAAGTACTCCAACCCACTATAAAATAAATGTGATTTGATGAAAATCAAGTCAATGACAGTTCTCAGGAATAGCTCTCATCCGTACCTTCGAGTATATCAAACCTCAGTTTTTAAGGCTAGGAGACCTCTTAATTGAGTTTATACCCCGATGCGTCGAATGGATCCCTTACTAGTTCCAATTAAATTAGAAGCTACCCGGTTTACCTCCAAACATTATTAAATTCTTAGTGCATGGAGGGGGAAGAATATCTCCTTAAGAAACTCACCATACGTCCCTCTTGAGCATATGTGCGAACTCCCCTTTTGAGACCTTATTGCTAGGCGCATAATGGGACTCCACTAGCTCTCGCAAGGGAAAAAACACGGGCCCCCTTTAGGGGGTGATAAGGCCGTGTGAGCTGACAGGGTACCAAGTTGTGGGCTAAGAACTCATAATGAACCCAATCTCCTTAGGATAGACTGATTGATGTGTTTTCAATTGTTCAAAACCTGTGAAAACTTGGGGTTTCTTTAAAACTTCTTGAACATACACTTTATGTGTCCTTTGGGATAAAAATACAATTTGATTTTTGTGTTTGTAAGTCAAGTCAAGATCTCATCCATTTAAATGCAACAAACATTGAAAACTCAAACTTCAAATTGTCAAATTCACAAGTTTCACAATAGATTAGCTCTTTCAATCCAAACAGTCGCACCTACGGTCCAAACAGTTGCATTCACAGTCCAAACATTAGCTTTGTCAGTCCAAATAGTTGCATTCACTATCCAAACATTATCTCTTTTGGTCCAAACATTAGCTCTGTCAGTCCAAACAGTCATACTTAAGGTCCAAACAATCGCAATTTCAGTCCAAACGTCAGCTCTCTTGGTGTGAATGTTAACTTTCTCATATTTCAACATTAACTCTCCAAGGTTGAGCACATTAGAGTTTCTAGTCTAAACAATAGAGTTCCTAGTCTAAATAGCAGAGTTCCTGGTCTAAACAACAGAGTTCTTGGTCTAAACAACAGAGTTCTTAGTCAAACAGTAGCTCTCTTATTCTAAAGGTCAGCTCTCTTGGTCTAATAAACAACTCTTTTGAGTTGAATGTCAGATTGCTCATGTTGCAGCATTGGATCTCCTATTTTGTACTTGCTACGTCTAAATACCAATTCTTTGAGTATGAAAATCATAAAGTTTGGTCAAAATTGCAATCTCCTAAGTTCAAGTACTTAATTTGCTAAGTCTACACATCATTATTTTTAACTTTAAAGTCACTGCATTGCATAATAGCATTTTTGGTATGGTCCTCAACATTCCTGGTCGGTTTGTCAGTGTTTCTGGTTAGTATAGCAGCATTTCTAGTCAGTATAGCAGCATTTTTGGTTAGTAAAGCAGCATTCTCGGTCAGTTTGTCAGTGTTTCTGGTCTATATAGCAGCATTTCTGGTCTGTATAGCAGCGTTCCTAGTCATTTTATCAGCGTTTCTAGTAAACTGCACCAAAATTAGAAAATAAAAACAACCCATTTCTCAGACAGTCAAACATTGAGACTGGGTCCTTTTCTCGGGTCACTCAGTCAGGTTATCTTTTTCTAAAATAGATTCAAAGCAAGACACAGTAAGGTTCTCAAGTATTCATCTCCAACAAGTTTAAGATATAACATCTCAAAGTGCAACATCACACCTTCTTTGATAAACTGATCACTCAAAACATAGTTTCTCATCAGGATCTATCATCCTCTATCACAAAACTACAACATTTGATCAAGATACCCTTGTCCCACATCATAGGATATATCATTCCTATTGGACTTGGTTTGATCAAAATCACCATCATTGCACTCCAAACTAAGATTGAAAAACTTACAAACTTACAAATACTTGAATTATCTTTTTCGTGCCATATCATTCTATCATATCTACCTTGATAGTTGGTCACTTATCAAAACACCTTTTAGATAATCTAATCCTTGCAACGGAAATAAAAACATTCGGAATAACTGAAGATCAAAGAAAAATGGTATACCAAAGCAAAATACAAGAAGAAGACATAACAATTCAACATATCAGAGAAATCAAACAAGTCCAAAATCAAAAGCCAACTATGTCAAAACCTCACAAGGATTCAAATACATCTCCAAAGAAAGGGGGCTCTTTTATGCAACTCTTAAAAAGATCCCTAAGGGATTTTGATGAGAAAGATCACAATCGCGCACCTATGTCTAGCAATGGCTCATTCCCCCATAAGCAAATCGACTCTCCAAAGGCATCTATTCCTACACCTCTTGAAAGCTTGCAAGAACCTTCCATAACATCATCACCAAACAATACACCCAAAGATGAAGTTCCCCAAGGGATATTCCCCCATAAGCAAATTGACTCTCTAAATGCATCTATTCCTACACCTCTTGAAAACTTGCAAGAACCTTCCATAGCATCATCACCAAACAATACACCCAAGGATGAAGTTCCCCAAGGGATATCCATAATGGCCATTAAACCTATTTCAAAGGATCCTATTCAAAACCCATTTCCTTCATATCTAAGCATTGATTCCTTGAAACATCCCCCTAACACTCCCTTGCAAATTGAAGTACTCATTCATAGAACGCTTGCTAAATGTGTCCTAACAGATGGGGGAGCTATCTTAAACATTTTCTCATTGAGTCTTGTACGTGCTCTAGGTTATTCAGAAGATGCAGTTGATCCCCAGAAAAGGATCACATTCAAAATATATGATGAAGAAGAGCATTCCTCTAAAGGAATTGTGATGTTACCCATCAAAGTGAGACCTTTGCAAAAAGACACAACATGCCAAGTTCTAGACTTGGACTTACCATACAATATACTCTTGGGAAGACCATGGATATATGACATATAGGCTATTCCATCAACATGTCACCAGTGCCTAAAATTTCCAAACAATGGGCAATAAATCATGATCTCAGCAGACTCAAATCCATTGCAGTGTTGTAATAATCTTAAACTGGCTCAAGAGGTCATTGTTCCTCATAAAAAAGAGACATCATCTTCAAGCATACAATCCACAGAACAATCATTTTCCTCAATTCTATCAAGCATGGAAAAAAAATACAGCTAAGAGATCGAGGGAATGAAGAATATTCACTATCATGGAACAACAAACAAGAGCAACTTGAAATTAAAAGGGAAGATGAAGATGTAGGTGTTGATGTAGTTCATGCGTATGTAGGGAAAACATTAGGAACTAGCCCACTTGAATCAGAATCACTTACAGTTGACTTGGACTTAATCAAGGATGATTAGGAGCTACCTGCAAGAGGTCATTCTGACGAGAGTATCGTTCTAGACATTGAAATGCATATTGAAAGCTCTAACATCTCTATCATGACCCCTAATATCTTTGAAACAATTCACCCTGAGGATCCTTTACCCTTAATCTATCCTAAACTTATGGATTGGGAAAATGAAAGACATACTACCATTGATACCTTTCTGAATGACCATGCCATATCCTTATATGTTAATGCAATCGAACCCAGAATAACTTCCACCAAGAATTTCACTAACGTATCTTTGAGTCAAGTGGGTACCAAATCTCCTAGTCGCAAAAGTGAAAATAGAGAAAACAATATCAGGTCTAATGCTGAAAACCATTTATTGGCAACATTAGACCGAGAAAAAGTAAAAATAAAGGACACATCTAACGGTGAAAACCTCCTCAAGGCACCGACACTGAAAGATGGGAGATTTGACACCTTACTTGAATTTTGTCAAGAGAGGTCATCTATCCTAATAGAACTGACAAAGGTAGTTAACATTGGTACAACTAATCTATATCCAGCAACTTCTCTATCAGAACTAGAAAGGCAAAAATATTTGGAACTCTTCAAAAGGAGACAAATCAAAAGATGGTCATATGCAGACATTCCAGGGTTGGATCCAAATCTTATAATATATCACCCAAATATCAATCCAGGAGTAGGCATCAATAATGGAACACAACATGTATCAGGAGAAGGTATTCTATTCATCACACTACAAGGTCATACAATCTGAATGGCATACAAACTAAGCTTTCTATGCACCAACAACACAACAGAATATGAAGCTTTGGTTATAGGTATCAAAATGGCTATAGAATGGAACATTACACAACTTCAAGAATTTGGAGACTCTCAGCTCATCATCAATCAAATTAATGATGATTACCAAACAAAGGATGACAAACTCATGCCTTATAAGAAGATGGTTGATGATTTCAAGAAATATTTTGTAGAAATAACTTTTGAGCAAATTCCAAGGAATGAAAACAAAGCAGTAGATGCCATGGCAACACTTGCTTCTCTACTTCAAATGCAAGAAAATCAAGAGCGTTATTAATTCCTGGTGGAAGAGTTGTTTTCCCCTACCCATAATTGTTCTAATTCCTGAACTATATGTCACCTTGTTGGGCATGATTCATCCTGCTATGGCCAAATTTATACATACCTGAATGATAACACCCTCCCTCCTAACTTATCAAAGAACCAAAAGACAAACTTTATCAACCAATCCTCCCATTTTACTCTTATCGTGGATACCCTATTTAAACAAGGTCTACACGGTACTTTTTTAAGATGTCTCGAACAAGAAGAATCTTAGAAGGCCTTACATGAAGTCCATAATGACATTTGTGGTACTCATTCAAGTGGTCTTACCCTTTTGAAAAAACATATGCTTGGGCTATTATTGGCCAACTATGGAACAAGATTCTTTTCAGATAGCTAGAACATGCAAACAATGTCAGATCCATGGAAATTTGATTCATGCACCAACACAAGAACTTCATGCTTTGGCAACATCTTGGCCATTCTGCCAATGGGGTCTTGATCTAGTAGGAAAGATAAATCTATCTTCATCCAATGGTCACAAATTCATCCTTGTAGCTACAAAATATTTCACAAAATGGATTGAGGCAGTACCTCTCACAAATATCACAGGAAAACAAATTGCTGCATTTATCTTGAACTACATCATTTGTTGCTATGGAATACCCATGACCATTATCACTGATAATGGGTGACCATTCAAGAATAAAGATGTACAAGAACTATGTGAGAAATTCAAGATCCAACATAGATTTTCCAAACCCTGCTATTCACAAGGGAATGGGCAAGCAGAAGCATCAAAAAAAATTATTTTGAAAATCCTCAAAAAGACAGTGAATGATGCTGGGAGAGATTGGCATGTTCAATTGAACCCTTCTCTTTGGGCCTACCGTACTAGTATCTGCACACCCACAGGTGCCACACCTTTCTCTCTTGTTTATGGATCAGAAGCAATACTACCAATAGAAGTAGAGATACCTTCTCTACAAGTATCATTAAAAGGTCTTATCCTAGACGAAGAACAATGAGTATCTAGATTGCAAGAGTTAGAATTGATCCATGAATGAAGACAAAATGTCTTTGATCATTTGAAGGTATATCAGCAAAGAATGTGCCAAAGTTATAATCACAAGGTCAAACCATGAGTCTTTCAAGTTGGAGAACTAGTACTAAAGGAAAATCCATGAAACTAGTCAGATCAAGAAAAGAAAGGAAAGTCTGAACCAAACTGGTTAGGTTTGTTTGTGGTCACAATAGTATTTGGGTCAAGAGCATATCAGCTATCAACACAGGATGGGGATCAGCTCGAGGAACCCATCAATAGCATGCATCTGAAGAATTTTTATGTTTGAAAAAGAAAAAAAATCCAAAAACAGTGAGAAAGCAGAAAAATCCCAAAATAGTGAAAAAACAGAAAAATCCAAAAACAATGAGAAAGCAGAAAAATCCAAAAATAGTGAAAAAGCAGAAAAATCCAAAAACAATGAGAAAGTAGAAAAACCCAAAAATAGTGAAAAAATAGAAAAATCTAAAAATAGTTGATGTAGAGCCCTCCTTGTATCTTTTCAAACACTCTAAGATGTATGACATTGACCCCTAAAATCACCAATAGGATCCTACAAAGCAAGGCTCTACAATCTTAGTTCCAAGTTCTCATTTCACTCCAAGGTTCATACTACTCAGATTGTGCAACTTGCTCCATTATGCCTCATGAAGCCCCCTAAGGTTCTTGACCTTCACAATACCTATTTTGGATCATAAAACACTCACATGGAGTAGAACAAACACTGGTTTCAAGGATTCAACCCAATTCCCTATCACACCTTCACAATTAGGCCTATTTGCTTGTAGCCCTCAGAGACGGGTAATGGGACCTTAAGTCCAAACTTTTCCAAACAACCTGGAAAATAAATCAAATTTTTAGACACCCTTTATGGTCTTACACAACCCCCCAAAAGGAGAGGTCAAGATATGACAAGGAAAGGTCTGAACCTGATGATGACCAACTGTCCTAAAGGGCTAATTAGGCCTCCATTTGTAAAGCAACTATATCAGAATGGACACACCTTACAACCAAAATCCCATGGGTATGTGGGGAATCATAAACCATTATAGATTCCAGGGTTACATGCCTAGAATCATCACCAATTGTCTTCTAGGGCAATTATTGCAGTCAAACGACTAGGTAGCCACATATATATATGTCTACCTAGGGTCTGATCAAACACACATCTCCCTTGCTCATCCTACAAAATAAATTTGGAATCATAGAATAAATATGCCACACTTGTATCCCACCCACTACCATGAGTTTTAGATGAACAGGTTGCAAGTTATGGCCATGGGAAGGCAAAACCCTAGCCAAAACCCTCATTTTCCGGGTACCTACACCAAAACTCAGATATCAAGAGAAAAACAAACTATAAAGACCTCATATCAAGGAAAAATCATTGGTAAGTCACTACACTAACAAAATCATAACATTACGGATTGTTCCAATCCATACAACTCCATACTCTATGCCAAAACTTTAAATTTTCAGGAAAAACTCAGAGTTTCTTATTGTTTGCAATCATCAAAACCTTCTCCAGTACAATCTCTACTTGGGAATTATGTCCCCAAGGTTTTTATACCCCTCTTCAACTACTCCCAACCAAAAACAAGAGGTTAGAGCCATTGGAGGAGTTTAAACCAACAAAAATTCAGAAAGTTGCATAAAAGTTGCTCATGACAACTTTTGACAAAGTTGTCAAAAATTTCATTTCTTGTACCCGAATGACTTGGGTCAAGACTAACACCTTAAAGCACCCTAGAAGTGCATAAAACAACTAAAACCACTAGGAAAAACCTATCCTAAGCATACTTAGTCCCCTTTTGTCCAAAAGTCCTAATTGGCTTATGAAGATGCCAAAATAGGAGTTTGGCTCACAAGATGGGGTCCTTTATTACAAACACAAAATGCATGATTGGAAACACAAGGAAAACTTCCTGAGACATTTTTAAGGTCTTATCCTTCCTCCTCTGAGCCTAAATGACCATTTTGAAGGGGTGCCCCTGCACCATACTCCCCGGAAGAAGAAATCTCAAGTCCACTTGAGATGAGAGTCTGCAGATTTGCACCATGATTTTTGATTTGCTGCTCTATCTTCCAGACTGCTTTAGAATTTGGTTGTCCCTACTAGGAAACCAAATATTCCTTATAGACTTTGTTTCTTGTCCTCTTTGCAACCTTGGTATCCAAAACTTTACGCAATTTTGGTGGTTCATGTTTGGGAATGTCATCATCTGCTACAACCTACGTGGTGTCTTCTCTTGCATCAACACTACATTTGTAAATGGTTAAGTCACATACATTAAAAATGGGTGACAACCAAGATTAGGTGGGAGTTGAAGTTCATAAGCCTTTTGTCCACATTTTTTCAAGATTTGACAAGGTCCAATCTTCCTCTACATAGGCTTTGTATATTTTCCTTTTGGAAGTCTTTCCTGCTTCAAGTGAACCCACACCAAGTCTTCCACATCAAACTGGACATCCCTCTTTTTCTTATCAACATGAGCCTTATACCTTTATATAGATTGTTGAAGGTGAGATTTAACTTGGTCATGTATCTCCTTTATGGCACTGGCAAAGGTTTCTCCATCTACACTAATGGCTTCTCCTTGAGGTAGTTCCCTTAACTCCAACATACCCCTTGGGTGGATGCCATACACAACTTGGAAGGGTGAGTTACTAGTGCCTCTATTTATTGTATCATTATAAGATAATTTTGCCTGAGATGGTATGCTATCCCACTTCTCTCCATATTGCCTAGTTAAACATCTTAGCATATTTCCAAATGATTTGTTTACAAATTTAGTTTGGCCATCTGTTTGGGGATGGTAGGCTGAGGAGAAGGCTATATTTGTGCCAAGATTCTTCCAAAGAGTCCTCCAGAAGTGTCCAATGAATTTCACATCCCTATCAGAGACTATGGTCAAAGGTAAACCATGTATCTGGAAAATTTCTTTGAAAAATAAGTCTGCAACATAAGAAGCATCACAAGTGATTTTACATGGCAAGAAATGTGCCATTTACTAAACCTATCCATCACTACAAAAACACTATCATAACCTTTTCTTATCCTCATCAGCAATCCTAAAATAAAATTCATACTTATACTTTCGCATGGTCTTGAAGGAATGGCAAAGGCTGATATAAGCCTCCATTGGTGGACTTCCCCTTTTCTTTTTGGCATATCACACATGTCTCCACAAATCTCCTGACACCTGTCTACAATTTGGGTCAAAATTAGTGCCTCTTCACCAAGTCTAGTGTCTTGTCAAGGCCAAAATGGCCTTCCATTGCTCCATAGTGCTTCTCCCTGAGTATGTTTAGTCTCATAGAGCATTTAGAGATGCACAACTGAGCACCCTTAAACAATACCCTTAAACAATAATCCATCTCATATCAGAAATTCAGAGAAATCAACATGAAGTCATTCATCAAAAGATGCACATACCTTGTAGATCTCTCCAAAGTCTTCATCATTCTCATACATGTCCTTCAAGGAGTCTATCCCAACACTCTCCAAATGGATCTAATTTGTGGTTAATGCTCTTCTACTCAAATCATCTGCCACCTTATTCTTGACCCCTTTCTTATGCTTAAGAGTGAAAGTGAAGGCTTGTAGGGTCTATACCCACTTGATATGCCTATGGTTCAATTTTTCTTGGCTATTTATGAAACTGAGGGCCTTATTGTCTGTGAAAACTATGAACTCCTTTGGTAGCAAGTAGTGTCTCCACTTTTTCAAGGAATGCACTAGAGCATACATCTCTAGGTCATAAGATGAGTACCTCCTCTTTGCCTCATTTAATTTCTCACTAAATAAGGCAATGGGCCTTCCTTCTTGACTAAGGACTACCCCAATAGCCATGTCACTGGCATCAAATTCCACTTGGAATATTTTGTTCAAATCAGGTAGGGCAAGGACCGACTACTCTGCAACTTTCTTCTTCAATATTTCAAAGGAGTTAATTTCCTCTTTAGTCCAACTAAACCTGCACTTTTGTCCTCTCTTTATGGTGTTAAGCATTGGAGCACAAATATGGCTAAATCTCCTTATAAATTTCCTATAGAATGTGGCTAAACCATGGAAGCTTCTAACATCATTCATTGTTCTAGGTGTAGGCCAAGACAATATAGCACTCACCTTTTCTTGATCCATTTTCAACTCACCATATGGGATTACAAATCCTAGGTTAATGATCTCTTCCTGCACAAACAAACACTTTTCCAAATTGATCATTAATTCCTCTTCATACAATCTCCTTAGGAGTAGGTCTACATGTTTTAAGTGCTCTTCTTTGGCTTGACTAAAAATCAAAATGTCATCTAGGTAGACTATGACAAATTTTCCTATGAAATCCCTCACAACTTCACTCATTAAGCTCATAAAGGTGCTTGGTGCATTAGATAGTCCAAAGGGCATGACCTTCCACTAATAAAACCCCTCATTTGTTTTAAATGCAGTCTTCCACTCATCTCTTGACCTAATCCTAATATGATGGTAGCCACTTTTCAAGTCATTTTTTGTAAAATACCTAGCACCCCCGAAGAAATCTAACAAATCCTCAATCCTAGGCATTGGAAATCTATACCTAATAGTAATTTTGTTGATATCCCTTGAGTCCGTGCAAAGTCTCCAAGTGCCTTCCTTTTTGGGTGCCAAGACTGTAGGGACTATACATGGGCTCAAACTTTTTCCAATCAGTCCAGACTCCAACAATTCTTCAATTTGTTTTGCCATCTCAACATTCTGATCCAGGGTGAGCTTATATTTTTCTTTGTTAGGCAGGGTGGATCTAGGTATAAGGTCTATGCAATGGTTTATATCCCTCATAGGAGCTAGTGTCCTTGGCATGCCATCAGAGATGACACCTTTGTACTTGTCTAGCAATTGCTGCACTACAGGGTCAACCAACCTCAATCTGTCTCCTTTCTTGTCTTGAAACTTCTCCACCTTTGTCACTTTGGGACTAGGAATAAGAGAATAACAAACAATGCCTTCATCTTCTATTTTCTTCATGAATTGCTTTCCTCCTAATATCAACACCTTGGCCTCATTTGTTTTTGTTTCCTCCTCACTCTCCATCAAAGGTAACAACTTTATCACCTTACCATCCTTTGTGATTGAATATGTGTTCCTAGCACCATCATGTTGTGCCTTCAAATAAAATTTCCATTGTCTCCGAAATAGGAGATGGCAAGCATCCATCTTTGCAATGTCAAATGATAACCTATCCTTATAGGCTCCAATCTAGAATTCTACCCAAGCCTGCTCTTCCACAATAACTTGCTGACCTTGGGTGAGCCATGAGACCTTGTAGGGACAAGGGTGAGGTAGTCTTATCAATTTTATCTTCTCCACCATTTCTAGAGACACAAAGTTTTCAGTTGATCTAGAAACTATTATAACTTTGCATACCTTTCCACCCACTTTGCAAGTGGTCTTGAATAGAGACTTTCTCTGTGGGGGTTCTTTGTTAGCCATCTTCATGGTAGTTACTACTCTTCTAATCATCATAGCTTCACCTCTTTCAGGGTAACCATAGCTATCAGGGGTATTGAAACTCTGTTATGTATTTGCACTTGCCACATTTTGGCAATCAGATTCTTGGATCAAGTTACTCCTTCTTTCCCCCATGGAACTAGTAGGCTTGTCAGGACACCTATTGGCCATGTGCCCTTCTTGATTGTAGTTATAGAATCTGATTGGACCTCTACCTTGATATCTTCCCCTAAATGGTGGTCTTCTCCCTCTGAAGTTACTCCTCTGAGTATATCCTCCATTGTTATAGTAACTATTTTCTCCTTTAGTGCCTTCTTGATTTGTTTCACCTTGGTTTCCAAAACCACTTCCCTTACCTCTGAAAAAATTTCTTCCACCCCTCTATTGTCTTCCTCTTCCTTTATTGTTCTGATCTTGTCTCTTTTTTATTTTTTCTTCCACCTTGATGGCAGATGACATTTACCAACTATATCTGGGCTAAGGAGGTTTAGTTCTTCTTGGATGTTGTACCTTAATCCATTTAGGTACCAGGCAACCTTCTCACTCTCCTCCTCCCATGTCTTAGTCTTCATACATAGCCTTTGGAACTCCTCAGTGTAAGAGTTCACATCCATCTCCTTCTCCTTGAGATTTTGCCTTCTCTTGTGGAGTTGAATTTCATAATCCTTGGGTACATAAGCCTCCTTTACTAAGGCAACCATCTTTTTCCAAGAAACAATCTTGGGTTTGTTGTCCTTTTCTCTCTCTTCTTGGAAAAAGTTCCACCAAGTTAGGGAGGCTCCCTTCAACTTAGATTTAGCAATTTTCACCTTTTGGTGCCCTAGAATGTCTTCACATTCAAAGAAACTAGACAGGGAGTCTATCCAATCCACCACTACATCTGGTTCCATCTTCCCAGTGAAAGTTGGCAAATCAATCTTCTGCTCCATGGTTCTCCTCTCCATGGACTTGAAGGCATTAAGGAAGTGCCTCTGGTTAGGAGGAATTTCCTCTTCCTCCGGTATAGGGGTCTCATCTTCATCCCCTTCTTCACCGCTACCAATGTCTCCATCTTCCTTCTCATCTACTCTACCCCTCAACCTATCTATCTTCTTCTACGTGGCCTTGTAAGCATTGGTCTGCTCTCTCACAATATTTGCCAATTCCATGTTGGTGATTGGTCCCCTAGGGACTTCTTCCTCTCCTTCTGCCATTTTCTCAAAATCATTGTCTCTTTACCAAAGCCGTTACTAGTGTTTATGGTGAAAATGGAAACAACAATATTGAAAGACTAAATGAATTCAGCCATGAAACTCTAGCCTAACAACAACAAAGATCCACTATAACATATGAAGATTACCTAAGACAATGCAAATCAAATGAAATCACAAAGATTATACCATCACATGTCCAATAGGGTTTGAATCTCCATTCTTCCTATCTCCATTGATCTTTCTTTATATATTTTCTCTTAGATTTTATGTGTGCACAAGAGCTCAATAAAGAATGGAAATGTGGTTGCAAGTAGGCTTGATCGCATATGAAAGTTCAAAAATGTAGTCAGGGTTTGAATAGAAAATTAGCTGATTAGGGTTGATAATGAGAGAAGTATCCTCTTATATAGAAGACACTATAGGAAAATGAAGGGATAAGATTAAGAGGTGTAAAAGATAAATGGTCGGCTAGGATTAGATGGTAGGTAAAAGAAATAAGAAAATAATGAGAGGGTAGGTAGTGTAGGAATTAAGAGATGAATGACATGTGTCACGGATAGAAAAGGTTAATGAATTAACTAAATAAATAAAAATTTATTTAATTAATAGAGGAAGTGGGATCAATTAAATAAACAAGTATTTATTTAATTTAGGAAAAGGATAATTTAAATAAATAAAACTATTTATTTAAATGAGAAATGAGGTTAGAAAAGGATAAATGAATTAATTAAATAAATAAAGATTTATTTAATTAATAGAAGAATTAGGCTTAAAATAATTAAATAAATAAAATATTTATTTAATTAGATAGGACAATTTTAGGTGTCTACATTTTCCCCCTCTTTGAGACAATGCCACTTGTCGCGTTGTTTGAAAGAAGATAAGATGAACTGAAACAAAGTTGCCCCAAGATGGGAATGATATGCCCCCTCAAGAGATTGGAGGAAAATGTCTGAAAAGATCATATACAATCTCTCGATAAGAAAGAAAGGGTAGAAAGGATTGACAAGATAGGATAGAGTGATAGTCATGGGATAAAGAATACTGACGTGGGAGACTAGGGCTAGGGTAGGCTATAAGATAGACTACAAGGGAAAACATCCTCATTTCCATCCACACACCTAAGAGATCAGAGTGCAGAGAGAGAAAGGAGTAGTGAGTAGTCAACAGTGATGGCATTGGTGCATAGATTTGATTGTGTTCACCGATATCAGAGGCTAGCAAATGCAAGAGAGCCAGTGAGTACATCAAAACCTCCTTGTACTTTGTTGCAATAATTGTTGTCATAAATGCATGCTAGGTAGGGAAATAAATGTGCATTAGGTATGTCAAAAAAAATGTCAAGCGGGGGCAAAAATGCCAAGGTACGTCTATGTTGGTGTCAAGCACGTCAGGGTAGGCTAGGCGCGTCTACGTTGGTGCTAGGCACATCTACGATTGCAAAGGCATCTGTGTCAAATGCGAGTACGTTGGTGTCATGAATGCAAATTTATGTCTTCAAGGTCAAATCGGTAGTTCTATGATGAACATATGCTATTGATTGGATAAGCTGCTAAGAGGATACACTCAAGCAGGTCCTCTAGGGAAGACTAGAATAGAAGATATGGCTAGGATTGACAATTGTGTGATAGAAGATACCTTGCCAATTAGAAAACTACTCAAGAGGATACACTCAAGCAGAGGCCCTAGGATAGGATAGATCAAGGCACTTTGTGATGAACAGGGAGTACCAAAAAGAAATTGACAATTTTGTGACAGAACATACGTTGTCAATCAAGAAACTACTCGAGAGGATACACTCAAGTAGGTGCCCTAAAAGATAGGATCAAAGAAGCACTTTGTGATGAACAAGGAATGCTACTAGGATAAAAGAGAAACACTTTATGATGAACAGGGAGTACTACTAGGATAGAGGGTAGCACTTTATGATGAACAAGGAGTACCACTAGGATAAGAAGCAGCACTTTGTGATGAATAGGATATGCCACTAGGATAGAGTGCCATATGATAGAGTTCCATATGATAGATATAAGCACTAGGATAAAAAGAAGCACTTTATGATGAGCAGGGATTGCCACTAGGATTGACACAGTTGATTTGCTTGACTATAGAAGGACCTACCTATGTTGGAGTCATAGAGAGATTCCTGTCGACTCAAAGTTTACAAGCAGAGCTAACATTCGAGGATAGAGCAATAGTTCAGGCTATGGGACTGCAACATATTATGTATGTGTCTAAGTTTTGAGCGAACATGGGATTGCTAACTACATTAGCTGAGAGATGGCACTTAGAGGCTTGCACGCTTCATTTGTCAATGGGTGAGATGATAGTCACCTTGGAGGGTGTATATAGGATACTAAGGATATCGATCGATGAGGAGTTGGTTCGTTATGATCAAGATGGAGACATGGATGCACTAAGGTGAGTGTTTCATGATCCAGGACTAGAGATGAGGGATGGACATGTGGCTTGGGATACCATGATAGTGACAAGATTGGCACTACCGATGGTACTGGTAGAAGTGATTAGTGGGTACCTGTGTCCGGATAGGGTGACACGAGGGTTGGTGGTGGGATGGGGGAGGAGTCTGGAGACATTGGTGACAAAGCACACCAGATTTACATGGGGGTCGTGTCTGCTGGCACACTTGTATTATGAGCTGCATCAATTTGCATATCACGGATCGACACGATTGGGATGCATAGTGACACTATTGCAGCTATGGGCATATGAGCATCTACCAGTTACATGACTAATACATTTCAGAGCCAGAGGACATGGGCATAGCTATGTACATTTATATGATATGATTACATCATAGCCATAGATTGGGAGACTGGAGTATTGGCGTAGGGTTATCTATGAGATAGACAGTGTGGTATGGAGGCCTTACTTAGACTGTGAGGAGTGTGAGGATGATGCAGTGGAGCTGTAGTATGTATTCTAGAGTAGGTATCTAATTGGTTGGACACCATATATTATTGAGAGGCAGTTGGTAGATAGGGTGGGCAAGCAGTTCGACAGGATACAACAAATGCCATGGGGGTTAGGGATGTATGCACAGACAGTGAGGGATCAGGTGCATTTGGGGCCATTGCTTTCTTATGATCAAGTTGTGACACATATGGTAGTGATGGTTCCCTTTCCTTGGGATATGTAGGCAGATATAGAGGATGCGGGCATAGATGTAGAGTACACTGCATATTGGGGAGAGCATCCTTTTCCATGACTGATGGATCTAGGGGAACCGATAGATGGAGATAGTGGAGGTGATGGGGATGATAGTGGGGATGGTGGAGGTAAAGGCCGATGGTGGAGGTGGGACATAGTGGCAGAGAGGAGAGTGACTCTGAGGAGAGAGGGCGGAGAGGAGAGACAAGCTCAACAGGCTCATGTAGTGAGGGGCAGAGGTGGATTGCCATTACAGGTGCCAAAAGCACAATTTCCTAGAGAGGTACAGGCTCCTAGACAGGGATAGGGATGGGGAAAGGGACTAGAGAAGCCACAAGAGCAACCACAGGGATAGGGTGAGTGGGGAGAGGAGCAGGATGAGCTACTATCCTTGAGGGAGATCAACCAGGGATAGGGAGATGAGTTCCAAGATTTGGAGAGGGAGACA
Source organism: Cryptomeria japonica (assembly GCF_030272615.1). Lineage (NCBI taxonomy): Eukaryota > Viridiplantae > Streptophyta > Pinopsida > Cupressales > Cupressaceae > Cryptomeria > Cryptomeria japonica. Next base: position 795,115,901 of record NC_081409.1, on the reverse strand, counting down.
ACTAGGCTTAGGAGACAGCTGAGGGATACTGAGTGGGAGAGGGATTAGGCTATTCAGTGTTATACAGAGGCTGAGACACTACTGAGGGCAGGGAGATAGGCATCAAAGGACACAGGGGCCGGATACGCCTATGTTCTATGGGAAGGGGAGGAGATAGGCTACTGGAGAGACCTATACTATGGAGTGGTACCACCTGATTAGTGGTATAGGAGCTTTCGGAGACCATCACAGACTGCAATGACTATTAGAGGGAGAGATAGGAGATAGGCATCTAATGGTGGGGTTATGGGTCCTCCAACACCATCAGATAGAGGGGGTAGGAGAGATGATCTTGGGGCGGGTCCTTCCAAGTCTCAGACTCCATCGAGGCTAGCCGACTCCGAGGGAGGGAGTTCATCATTCTATCACAACACTTATGATTTTGAGATATATATATATATATATATATATATATATATATATATATATATATATATATATCTCAAAATCATAAGTGTTGTGATAGAATGATGATTCATCCTTGCGGCAGCTATATGCATGTGTACCTATGTGATGTTACTTCTATGTGATACTTATGATATGGATGCGAATATGTACATGATGAAATGCAATATTTTTGTTCTTTTATGTTTTTAATATGTTATACAAATGTGAGTGGGAATGTATGAAATGCAGATGAATATGATAATATAAATAACTATTTACATGATGAGAATGTAAAATGTGCTAACATGTATTGTGTGCAAAATGTGATGCAATTTTGATATCTATGTATATGTATGAAATGAGATATGTGGTAATGCAGGTGCAAACTACATGAAATGCAGATTTTTTTTTTTGTGCATCATTATACTCAGTCGTGTGATAGCATGCTACATGGACTCGAGAAGGACGATGGAGGTCAATCAAGAAAGGGGGATGGAAGATAGAAGATATGAAAGTGAAAGAGCTTCTTGTGTGTTATCATCATTGAGCTTTATTACGTCAAATAGGTTATGGAAATCTAGACATAAGTTCTATCCAGAAAGTCATTTTACCCATTTGCATGGAGATCAGACAGTCGCAAACAAGGAATGCCCCAGTTCACACTAGACTCATAGTGTCCTCATATCCTTGGACAAGTCATAGCATTACTAAGAGACAATCCACAGACAATAAAGAAAAATAGATGACGATACCCCATCCTCGCCTTTCTAGTCAAAGACATCTTGGAGATAAAATCTCTAGTCAGAGACATCCCGAAAAAGATAAAAGACATGTCACTAAAAGATAAAATCAAAAGAAAACCAAGACTCGACACCAACATCCACTGTAGTCCTCAAGTTTAGTGTCTCCTGTCACTTGTATAAGTTTATTTGATTGTGACCACAATTTTTTCATTCACAAAAGGATAGATAGCATTGAACCATAATGTTGTCTGAGTTTGTTGAAAGATTTGATTTGTTGAAGCCCATTGTTGTTGCATGTCATCTGAAATTGACTGAATTCATGAAACTGATACTTTATTGTGGATTGTAAGTAGATAGAATGAAGAAAACTGGAAGAAACTATACTCCTCAAAATGTGTGATGCTCTCAGTTCCACACCCATCACTAGACTTAGGATTTGCCTTAGCCACATATAGGAGCTAATTTATTATGAATGAAAATGGGTGAAAAGGGAGGTTTATTATGAATGACTAACCAATCTTAGGTAGATCAATGACAAGCCATGATGGGAATGGGTAAGTTTATTATGGATGGATAGGCTGTGAGTGTGTGCAAAATGAAAGGATGATAGTGGATCCTGAAGGAGGGAGGAGCAATGTCTCTGCGCATAGCACCGGTAACCCGGTTTTCACCATGGTACTTTCCCAGGGTGCCACCGAAGTGGTTTTCACTGTTGGACGAAATTATTTCTCTTTACTTTTTTCACTTTTTGAATTTTTTTGTGTCACAAGGCGTCTGTTTTCTAGGTTTTCACCAAGTAACGATTTTTTATGTTTATGATTTTTTTGTATTTTTGAATTTTTTGTATTTTTTTTGGTATTTTTGATATTTTTGATATTCTAAAGAGCTATGTGTAAAACCTACGAAGGTGCATGTTGTTGATAGGATCCTCCAAAGGTTTTCCATCTAGAGTTGAGAGCTGATATGCACCAAATCCATAGGCTGCTATGATGATGTAAGGACCAAGCCAATTTGGTTCGAACAAGTCCTTCTTCTCTCTGTCTTGCTGATTTTTAGGGTTTTCTTTGAGAATTAAGTCACCAACCTCGAATGTGTGAGTTTTTAACTTATGATGGTAACTGCATTGTTCCTTGACTGAATGATGTGTAGCTCAAGTGATTTTCTTCCTTGATAAAGGAACTGAGATAGAATTACTAGTGTGTGAACTACATAGGCCCATATGCATGTCACCTAAAGAAGTTTGGGCATCCCTGATAACAAATTCCCTTGAGGAAGCTCCATTAAAGGTCCATGATGTATCACCAGAAGGGAAAGGATGTGCAAAACAAGTGGATGGGTGATGAAGGCTTATGATTGCGAAAAGAAGTGAAAGTAGGATGGCATGATGGAGACTTAGGATAACAAGTATGCTTTTTGACTTGAAATTTTAGATCTTTTGCCCCCAGTTATTTTGATATTAGGGGAGATCATCTCTTGCTATTTTTTCTTCATAAGATTTTTATCCTTGACTTTTATTTTTATAGAGTCCAATAGCTTTTGATTTTGATTTGGACTAAAGGACTTTTCTTTATCTTTGACTTTTAGATTTTTCTTTTCATAGCTTGATTTTTGATCCCCAATGAGTAATGGATTTTGTAATTCATGTTGATCCAAGTTTGGGAAAGGAATGGAAATGGAAGGCATGGATGAAATAGTAAGGCTATGTGAGTTCTCAAGAGGGTTGGCAATACACTCAATAGATTCTTTGTTGGAACCACTCTTAGGACTATTGATATCAAGAGCAGCTTGCACCGCTAGAGGAGATTTGCATGCAGACTTAGTAACCACTAGGTCGTTCACACCCAATTCCTTGCAAATTATTTATAGATTGTTCCTATCAAATGAATACCTTAAGAGATAGTGGGAGTTGATCAACATGAAAGATATACTCACCACATCCCATGTCTTTAACCTTGAAATTTTCTTTTAGCTCTGCTTGCTTTGATGTAGAAGTTTTTAATTATTCAGGATCAACATATGCTGATGAAGGAATAGCCTCTCAATTGACTAGGATTGTTATTGCTGATCTAGGTCACATATTGTTACAATATATGAATGGGTTAGGATTTCCATTAATGATCACTTCAACTCCATTATGTGGGAAGTTGATACATTGGTGGTATGTAGATGGGACTGCCCTCATCTCTTGAATCCAAGGACATCCTAGCAATATCTTGTATGTGAGATCCCGGTCTAGGACTTGACAAACCACATCCTTTGTAACTGGCCCAACTTTGAGAGGCAAGGTGATAGTGCCTTTGGATGAATGCTCTTCATCATCATATGCCTTGATGGTAATTTTGTTTGTAGCATTCACAGCTTTGTCTAAATATCCCAATTGTATTATTGTGTTAAAAGTACATATATTGAGACCAACTCCTACATCTATCAGGACTCATTTTATTCAATGTTTTTGTAGGAAGGCTTCAATGTGTAAAGGTGCATTATGAGGTTGGCTTATGGATGTGTCGTTAACTTCAGTAAATGTAAGAGAATGTGGAACAGAAAGGTATCCCACCATGGCTTGAAACTGGTCCATGTTCAGATTAGTGGGGACAGAGGTTTCTCTCAAAGTTTTATCAAGGATGGCTTTATGTGTGGGGGATATGCATGAAAGGTCAAGGATGGAGATAAGTGCGAGTGTCTTCCCTAACTGTTCTACTAGGTTGTAGTGAGGTTTGGCTAATGAGGAAGCAGTAGTTTTAGCTAGAGCACCTTGCAAAGTGACCTTACCTCGTCAAGTTGTGAAATTACATCTGGAGGTAGATTCAGAAGAAGGTACAATGCCTCTTAGGAAAACTTTGGCTCTTTAGGTAGAAATTTTAGGTATTTTGTCCTTTATGATAATAGTAGAGATATAATTGTCCATCGAGATGTGATTGATAGTTGAATCATAGTTATAGGATTATTTGGTATAGTTGGCTTTCTCATCTATGCCTTTGGATTTCCCCTTGTCATGTTTAGGGAATGGTTCTTTAAACATCTCATGCTCTTGGTTGGAGGTATGTCTCTCGATCTCAATGTCACCTCTATCAATAAGATCTTGTATAATGTTCTTCAAGTGATGGCAATTTCCTGTTTTATGTCCCTTTCTCTTGTGATATTCACAGTACTCGTCATCATTCCACCAATTTGGTTTGACCTTTCGTTCATATGGAGGATTGTTAGGAATTGTTATGACCTTGTTTGCCACTAGCTTCTTGAAAGCTGACTCAAGTGGTTCTCCCAATGGGGTGTATTTCCTTCATGGTTTGGAAGTTGTTTGAATATTCACTTGGTTATTTGTAGAACTTGATCCAAAAAAAATGATTTTGGGTCGCACTGTATTAGCATCAACAACACCATCATTTACCATGTTCTTTTTTTTTGTTCCAAAATCTTGGCTTGTATTTTCCTTTAAAGTCCTCTTTGTTTTCTTTGAATATCTTAATCTCCTTGTTCAATTAAGATCTTCTCTATCACTAAGCCTTTCTCAATGACATCCTTAAAAGTGGACAAACAAGCTTTTCTTAAGTCATAACCAATGTCTTCATTGACATTCTGGGTGAACATCTCTACCATTTGTTTTGTGGAATTTAACAAGAGCATCTGCTGGCTAAATTCCTCCATCATTGCAAGAATGATGAAAAATACTCCCCATCCTTTTGTTTGGTGTTGCACAAAGTGGTAACTGATATATCTGTCTCTATGTTGTATGAGAAATGGATAAAAGCCTATGCTAAATCACCCCATGACTTAATTCCATGTGGGAGTTGGGAGAACCATTCCATAGCTTGATCACCTAAGATTTATGGGAATAATCTCATCAAATATGTCTCTTCTATTGCTACCTCAATGAAAGTTATGAAAAAATGTCTTATATGTGCCTTAGGGTCTCCTTTTCCTCTGTACTTATCAAAATTAGGTGTCACAAAGTGTGTAGGAAATGAAGGCATTGGAATGCTTTTGTCAAATGGATAGGGACATATGTCTCTCATTGTATAAGCTGGCTTTAGTGTATTTATGTCCTCCATTTTCTTTTGTAAGTCCTTAATTTGTTGTTCCAAATTGTTCTTAGGTGGAGACCGACTTCTTGGACCATATCCCATACCTGAGCCTCCGGGTGGGAGCAGAGCATACTTCATATATGGATGATATTGATCATACACATGTTCATATGGAGGAGATCTATAATGATGTTGTATATATGGACCACTTGGCATAGAGTCGTGATGAGGAATGGAATATTTGTTTTGTCCATGTATACCATACTCTACAGGCATGTCATGAGTTTGTTCTAATGTATTGCCCCCAAATTTGACATGGGGTTTTCTTGTGTCCAAATTTTGATCATGCCTTTGGATATCCAATTGCTTTGGCGTTTGGTCCTTAGCATTGGCATGTGATTGAGTATATTTTTCTACATAAGACTTTCATAACGATCTGTGAAGGTGAGTATCATATGCTTGACCATGGGTATGTGGGACCTTAGGTTTTTGAAACAAAGATGATGGTGATTCAGGCACAAGATGTGGTCCTCTATTGCCTCCACTATTAGGCCTCCTTTGATCCATGTTGAGCTGAGGTTCTTGCAAAGGTCAATGTTGCATTATTTGAGACATGTCAAAATCATGAGGAATCTTGGCTCCACTTTGTGCCATTACTTGTAAGAAATACTATCTATCTCTTCTCATTATTTCCTCAACCAATCGATTAAAATCGAGATCCATAATGGAGTCTTCCACTTCTATTGAATGTATGAAAAAGTTGTCCATATTGTCATTGTGTGTATCATTTTTGTTTGTGTTATCCATGTTCTCAACATTTTGAATGTTTCTATAAGCGTCCATGTCAGGTAATGTGGTATGATCAGAATTGAAAAAGACATCATTGTCATACTCATAGGTACTCATGTTTGTAGACTCTTGAGTCTCTTTAGCTTCTCTCCTAGATTTTTGGGAACGTGTTTCAACCATGAACTAGGTCTTGACCAAGATGAGTGAGACTAGATGAAAATGGAAAGAGTATGGAAGACCAAGGGTTGGATGGAATGTAAATGAATCTGAGGTTTACTTGCAATGGCCAAAGTGTAAGACCAAGTATGTATGTAGTAGAGTAGGTGTGGCTTCCAAAGAGATGATAGTTTCTCTTGATGAGGTAAGTTGACCTTGACTCTAAGTAAGACCAAATCAGACCCAAAGGTGATAGACCTTAATGCGGGACTACTTAGCAAAATGTTGTTGTATGTAGTGTGTTGACAAATCAAGATGAGGACAAGCAAGTGACCTTTTGACAAAAGTTTAGACAAATGTGAATGTAATGCAAGGTGTAAAGCAATGATGGAATTTGTGAGACCTAGAAATAGGCTGAATTCTAGATGAAAACCCAGAGAAATAACCTAGGAAGCTCAATAAGTCTAAAACTGACTGCTCTTGTTTACTAGACTATAAATTTTTCCAATTTTGAACACAGACATGCCTGTATACTTCACAGACGTGGTTAGATGACACAAACATGGTTGAACACTGCACATATGTATTTCTGAGATTTTTTGAATGCAATTTTATTTAGGATGACATAGACGCATTTATGTACTTCACAGACGTGGTTAAATAACACATACATGTTCCTGTTAGACATAGACATGTTTCTAGAAACTAAGTACAATTCTTTCAATTTTGTAAAGTTGTTTGTTGTGACCAAATTTGAATTTTTGACTTTTTTTCCATGACAAGAGTACACAATGTTGATGAAGACTCAATGTTTGTAAGTGTTTGGACTCAAAATGACTCAAAAGAAAGTGTGTTGTTTGATGTAAAAATGTTTTGCATACACTTGAAGACACAAAAGACACAATGTTTTGATGTTTGATTGTTCAAAATAAGACAAGCACAATTCTTATGGTTGGTCAGGATAATATTTGTTGATCCCACATGGGGTTCCCCTGAGGCTACGCTATTTAGAGCAGATACTTAGATGCTTGACCCCACTGGCTTCTCCCTCGGCACTCACTTCTCTGGGGTAGCTAAGCATTAGTCCCCATGAAAACTCCCCATGGCAAACTTTGTATCTCTACTAAGAACTGTATGTGTGTGGGCTACTCCAGAGGTCCGACCTCCTGCCCTAACAACTAGAAGAATTTTGGTTTTCTAAAACAAAAAGGTGCTAGTAAGGGCATCCGCTCATGTAGCCATACATGCGACACTTTTAGCTCTGTAAATACAGAAGGCTCCCAGCCAGTAGGGGTTACGCCCTACAAATGATCAAATAAATTTGATCAAATGGGTTTATGGGGAGACATAGTGTTGGTATTACCTAATCAACACACGTTACCCATGGCTTTCACCATGGATACAGTTATTTATAGTGGTTCGGAAGAGTTGGGTTTTCCTCACTACCACTTGGGTCATTCTCTCCTCACTAGTAGTCTTAATGACCACACGGGGAGATAGGCCCTCTAAAGATTAACACAAAAGAGCCTATTGCCCAAGATGCAAAAGACACTAGTTCAATTTTAGTGCATCAATTGAAGTGTTTGCTAATCTATGAAAACAAGGCACACAATAAAGATCAAAAGAAAACCCTTGTCAAGATCCTGCAACAAAGATTGTTAGTAGTTTGGGTTGTTTCAAATGATTACCCCTTCCTGCAAGCAAATGAGTTAGGTAAATTTTAGATCCAAAAGACTTTGTGAAATAGGGGCCTTCGACAAGACGATTTGCTTCCAAGACAAGCTGCACCAATTTTATTAGCTAGATCACAAGATGTTAGCCCGAAATAAACTAGATCTGAAATCCAAATGACAAAATAAAGCCTCAAAACTAGATTAAAAACTGAAGAATGCAAGATCTGAAACACAAACGCGATTAAACCTAACACAAATACAGTAGAAAATCACAAACGGGTCTAAATCAGTCGTAGATGTACCTAGATTACACAAACGCGACTCCTGAACACAGACACTCCTGAGAGGTTCATAGACGTAGTTTTAAAACAGAGATGCATCCTTGCAATCTACAAAATAAGATAAAATAATGATGAACACAGACGTGATTACGGAGGTCACAAATGTGGTAGAAAAGCAAAAATGTGGTTCCAGGATGCGCAGATGCAGAAATGTCGAAAGTTTGTCGAAAATGTCAGATCTACAACTTCAAAAACATAAAATCTGTAGCAAAAGATGTTAAATGCAAAAAGGGACAAGCGTCCTACCAGGCGTGCCAAAATGTTTATGGTGAAAATGGAAACAACAATATTGAAAGACTAAATGAATTCAACCACGAAACCCTAGCCTAACAACAACAAAGATCCACCATAACATATGAAGATTACCTAAGACAATGCAAATCAAATAAAATCACAAAGATTATACCATCACATGTTCAATAGGGTTTGAATCTCCATTCTTCCTATCTCCATTGATCTTGCTTGATATATTTGCTCTCAGATTTTATGTGTGCACAAGAGCTCAATAAAGAACAGAAATGTGGTTGCAAGTAGGCTTGATCACATATGAAAGTTCAAAAATGTAGTCAGGGTTTGAATAGCGGATTACCTTACTAGGGTTGATAATGACAGAAGTATCCTCTTATATAGAAGACGCTATAGGAAATGGAGGGATAATATTAAGAGGTGTAAAATATAAATGGTCGGCTAGGATTAGAGGGTAGGTAAAAGAAATAAGAAAATAATGAGAGGGTAGGTAGTGTAATAATTAAGAAATGAATGACATGTGTCATGGATAGAAAAGGTTAATGAATTAATTAAATAAATAAACATTTATTTAATTAATAGAGGAAGTGGGATCAATTAAATAAATAAGTATTTATTTAATTTAGGAAAAGGATAATTTAAATAAATAAAAGTGTTTATTTAAATGAGAAATAAGGTTAGAAAAGGATAAATGAATTAATTAAATAAATAAAGATTTATTTAATTAATAGAAGAATTAGGCTCAAAATAATTAAATAAATAAAAATATTTATTTAATTAGATAGGACAATTTTAGGTGTTTACAACTAGCTCTGATACCACTTGATGTAAAGCCCTCCTTGTATCTTGTCAAACACTCCAAGATGTATTAGACTGACCCCTCAAATCACCAATAGGATCCTACAAAGCAAGGCTCTACAATCTTAGTTCCAAATTCTCATTTCACTCCAAGGTTCATACTACTCAAATTGGGCATCTTGCTCCATTATGCCTCATGAAGCCTCCTAAGGTTCCTGACCTTTACAACACCTATTTTGAATTGTACAACACTCATATGGACCAGACCAAACATTGGTTTCAAGGATTCAACCCAATTCCCTATGACACCTTCACAATTAGGCTTGTTTGCTTGTAGCCCTTGGAGATGGGTAATGGGACCTTAATTCCAAACTTTTCCAAACACCCTGGAAAATAAATGATAGTTTCAGACACCCTTTATGGTCTTACACAATCCCCCAAAAGGAGAGGTCAAGATCTGACAAGGAAAGGTCTGAACCCGGTGATGACCAACTGTCCTAAAGGGCTAATTAGGCCTCCATTTGTAAAGCAACTATATCAGAACAGACACACCTTACAACCAAAACCCCATGGGCATGTGGGGAACCATAAACCATTATAGATTCTAGGATGCCTGGAATCATCGCCAATTATCTTCTAGGGCAATTATTGTAGTCAAAGGACTAGGTAGCCACATAGTGATGTCTACCTAGGGTCTGATCAAACACACATCTCCCTTTCTCCTCCTACAAAATATGTTTGGAATCATAGAATATATATGCCACACTTGCATCCCACACACTTCCATGAGTTTTAGATGAACAGGTTGCAAGTTATGGCCATGGGAAGGCAAAACCCTAGTTTTTCGAGTACCTACAACAAAACTTAGATATCACGAGCAAAAAAAATGATCAAGACCTCAAATTAGTACCAAATCATTGGTAACTCAATACACTAATAAAATCATAACATTGGGGATTGGTCCCAATCCGTATAACTCCGTACTCTGTGCCAAAAATTCAAATTTGCAATCATCAAAACCTTCTTTGGTACATTATCTACTTGGGAATTGTGTCCCCAAGGTGTTTATACCCCTCTACAACTGCTCCCAACCAAAAACAAGAGGTTAGAGCCATTGGAGGAGTTTAAACCAACAAAAATTCAAAAATTTGCATTAAAGTTGCTCATGACAACTTTTGACAAAGTTGTCAAAAATGTCATTTCTTGCACCTTAATGACTTGGGTCAAGACTAACACCTCAAAGCACCCTATAAGTGCATAAAACAACTAAAACCACTAGGACAAACCTATCCTAAGCACACTTAGTCCCCTTTTGTCCAAAAGTCCTAATTGGCTTATCAAGATGCCAAAATAGGAGTTTGGCTCACAAGATGGGGTCCTTTATTACAAACACAAAATGCATGATTGAAAACACAAGGAAAACATCCTAAGACATGTTTAAGGTCTTATCCTTCCTCCTCTGATCCTGAATGACCACGTTGAAGGGGTTCCCCTGCACCAACAGTGGAAAATGAAAAAATACAAAAATAGTGAAAAACAATGAAAAAAATAAACCAAAAAAAAAATCAAATATGAGAAAAAGTGCAATAAAAACAGATGGTGAAAACCTAGCAAATAGGCACTATCTATCAGCTAGCTCTTCCATCTATTGGTTCATGCATCCTTTCGCTTGCATTCATTTCCATTAGCGTTATTCATAGCCATAATAAAGCCTTTGTACATACGCAAGCATCCCAGGTGATTTCTCATCATGGTTTGGATCATTGTATATATCATAATGAATTTGTTTCTAGGCTTGGGGCAAAATCCTCCACCTAGCTGGGGGCAAAAGTTTCGATCATTTTGAGCTTAATCAATTAGGTAGAACAATCGTTAGGTAACACTTGTCAAACAAAAAACTAAGACACATCCGACGTTGAACATACGATCACATTGTCAACCATTAACTATCACATATCAATGGATGATATATCTTGACTCATGATTTTAACACTTTGACAATAAAGTTGTCTTAGGACATGATCATCGAAGTATCATGGAAGACATTTCGGACTTGCATATAGAAATGATTAATATTGCTTGTTATACACAAGCAACACTTAGGTCATCTTGGTTCAATTATACCTTGATGCTTGTGCTAACTTGCAATATCAAAACCCAGTAAAGTAGTGCTCAGGTCATCATGGTTCAATTATACCATTGATGTTTGCACTCACTTCCTACATTTTAAAGGCTCAATGATGAAACAAAGCAATGACTCCATGATCAGTTTGATTGCCGCATTTCATTTCATTTATCTTGCATGGAATCACAAAAGCTTATCTTATCCAAGGCAAAGTCTATCACAGGAATCATCAATGTATCATCATAGGTGTATACACAATCAGAACAATGGCTCCCCTCTCTACAGATATTGTCAACCCAAAGTGAATCTTATGTTACCCCCTCAAATGGACCCACATTAGCATATCTAAATCTTCCTAGAACATGATATCAACAAAAATGTCAGTTCTTTATCGAATTAACCTTATCAATTGTATCAATCCATCTCATCTGATCCATTCTATTGTGTCTTATACATGATGTATCTTTCTTGGAACTAGACATTCTCATCAAGTCTTATACAAGATATATCGTTCCTGAAACCAGATGCTTTGATTATCTTTGTCTTATACAAGAGGTGTCATTCATGAAATCAGACTAAAGATCAATCTTATGAATCTAATCAATCTTATCAATTCAATCAAACTTTATCAATCATCACATCAAGAACCACATCAAAGTGATCGAAGAACTCGCACTTTCATCAACCACAGTTGTAGGAATCATCAAATAATCTATCGGGAAATCAATTTCGCAAAGATCCAAAAACTCCAAAGGTCAATTATCTCAATTGATCTCCCGAGGGGGCATCATCATATCACAATTTAGAAATCAATGGCTAGGGAATCCTATCGAACCAGAATATCACATCAGCATCATCACATTGAGATTATTCTTTGAATCAACGCATCATCACACATTGCTTCAAAGAGGGGCAAAATGTATACACCTAAAAATAGTCTGAAGATAGTTAATTAAATACACAATTATTTGATTAATTTCCCTTCCCAATTAATTGAATTCACAAGCAATTTGATTAATCTCTATTCATCTACTAGTAAATAAATCTACATGAATTATTTATATAGTTCATTTCATATCCGCTTCGATTAATTAATTCTAAATTAATTAATGTCCCCCCATATAAATCAATTCTTCTAATCCCTAATTAAAATTAACAAGCTCAAGTTCGTTGAATATAATTATCATTTTCTAAATGATTTGAATTTCTAGATTCAAATGAGCACATGCCTCCTAACTTCTAACCACCTAACCTAACCATCCCCTAACCTAACCCATTCCACCTAACCCTGGGTTTGCCTAACCGTATCCTATCTTGCACATTCTAACCTCCTTATCCTAACCTCATATGGTGTGGATATTCTCCCCTTGAGACATATGGCACTTTTGCCACGTGTCTCCTCCCTTGGACACTTGTCACCACAAAGATGACAAGTGTCCCTTCCTCCAACCTCTTCTCCAACTTCCTCAATCTTGGCCCTTAATATCTTTAGATCAGATCTCGACTATCGATTCCTGCCACCTCAACTTTGGCCTTGGAATTCCTATAAATATCCCCCATTTTGGAGCAATAAGGATCCCTTGCATTCATATTTTTAGCATCATTACTATAGGAAATTTTCATTTCAATCATCTAGTAATTAGCATTTTGGATTAATCATAGCATTCCATTTTCTATCATTTGCATAATCAATCATGATCAAGTAGCTACTCAACTCTTGAGTTGCCACTTTGGAGGTCATTGCTCCATTGAGAGCCAATCAATCCAATACCTTCAAGGTCCTCAATAATAGAGGAAAATGGGACATTTCAAGGAAGGCTTATGGTTTACATTTTTTATCTAGTTTTCAATTAAGCTTTCCATTATGTTTTATTGTCTCATTATATGTGTATGCCTTTCTTATATACTACATTTTTAGCATCACACTTATCACCGAGGGATTTATGTCTCATAATGCAAGGTACATGAGGGGTATCTATGGGGTACAATCCGCACTCCCGGAATCACCAAATGTAGGATTTGGGCTATTAAGTTGGTTCCTATTGTAAAATTTTGAGGGGTCCCGATCCAATGACGGATTCTTAGAGCAAGACATGTAAGACTTTAGTTGAACTTATCAGTGCAGGGAAGACCCCCACATATGTCGAATTCACTCAACACTCTAGCTGCCTGACTAGTATATTTATATAGTGGCTCAAAAAATCTGCTCAAGAGTACGCTCGGAGAGATGATATCCCCAATGCATCCCAATTCGAAGTACCTCTGTGGGGTGATGAAATCCCCAATCAAAGATACCCCTCACTACTAAAATGGAAAATTTGGGCATTGTTATCACCTTCTCCCTTTCTCCCAAGACCCAGAAGGTGGGTGGAAAGGTAGTTGATGCAATAGTAGGCCCACCCCAAATGCAATAAAAAAAAATTCCTTTAAGAAAATGAAATGTGAGTTAATCTGTTGAGTAGCCCGATACATGTTCATTTTAAAACCCAAATTTAGGTGTGAGATACACATGTGCATGTCAATTTTAAAACACAAAACTAAAATATGAATGCATGCATGTCAATTTCAACCATTGTTAATTTTAAGCCCAAAACTGGAGTGTTATAAAATGCATGTCCATTTTAACCATGGTTAAGTTTAAGCCCAAAACTGAAGTGTGAGAGCATGAGTGGTTATGATTCAGTAAAGATCAGATCTTTACTAAAATGAATGCATGATTATGACTAAAATAAATGCATGATTAAAATAAAATATGACTAAAATGAATGCATGATTATACCTAAGTGATTGCATGATCCTGTAAGGTCGATTGTGTAATTCTGTCAGATCGATTGCATGATCCTGATAGAGTGATTGTGTTATCCTAAAAGAATGATTGTGTGATCCTAACAAAGCGATTGCGTGATAAGAAGACAGACAAAACAAAAAAAATAAAAAAAAATAATAAAAGAAAAGCTAATTCTAATTAGGAACCTACAAAATAGATTGAGATGACCTAGCAAGATCTCTCATCATCCACTCTATATTAAGAAAATCATATTTAACTCTATAAGAGAGAACTAAGCTATTGTATCTGTCGATGGCTGGTTGATCCTCTAAATCTTGTATCTTCTTTTCTACTTTCAGGATTTATTGATAGTGTCTAGCTTGTCTTCTTTGCTCTTTTATCCTCCTAGCACCTAAAATTCTGAATTGTATAGTAAATAGAACAACAATATTCCTGACCAACATGTGATCCTAACAGAGCGATTGTGTGATCTTATAAAGGCGTTTGTGTGATGGGTTCTGCATGAATGCGTAACCTGGTTTGCTCGATTGTGTGAGCCTGTCTATGTGATTACGTGATGATGTAAGCGCGATTGCGTGATTCAGAATTTGTTCTACAAATCTGTATAAACCTGCAAAAAATTAAAAAATTCCGTACGATCTGCAAGATTACACAGAAGAAAAAACAAGGTTAAATTGTTGTTAGTTCACATCGGGTTCGCCAAAATGTTGCATGTATATATTCATCAAATGTAAAGAAAACTAGGAAATCTAGGAAAATCATGAATCCCTATCCTAATTAGAATTCAAACAAACGGACAATGGAATAATGCAAAACAAACAAGAAATAGGAGTATAAAGTTTATCAATAAAAATCCCCTATTCGATGATCGCATATTCCGTCCATTGCTCTTCTCCTCTTTGTGGTATGGCGGCTCTTAGATATTGCACTGACAACCTGCAATTGACACAAAGATTCAAAGTTCATGATTATTGAGAATGGAGATTGAATGCTCAATTTATAGATTTTTGGAGAGAATTGATTGATAGGTGGAACAAATTGATTAAGAGGTGGAACTCAGGTGAGCTCACATGTTGATTGATAGTTGAACTGTTGATTTGGAGGTGAAATAGAATAGATTGAATTGATAAAATGAGTTAACTGATTGAGAAAAAAACTAATTGAAAGATAAAAAAGGGTGATTGGAGGATAATTGATTGATGACAAAAAAATCTTTATTTAGAAAAAGCTAACTAGAAGATAGAAAAAGAATGATTGGAGAGAATTAAAGAAATGATGTAATTAATCAATTAATTGAAAAGATCAATTAAAATAGATTGAATAGTTAACTGATTGAGAGCTTTATTTAGAAAAAGCTAACTAAAAGATGGAAATAGGAATTGAAAAGATAATTGATTTAATTAATTAATTGATTGAATTAATTAATTTAGCATGTGCTTGAACTTTAACTTGGATTTTCAATTTATTCTTTGCATGAGATTTTAATTCAAATAATTGAATTTATTTTAAATTCAATTTAGTATTTGAATATATTTAGAACTTGAGTTTGATTTTCAATTTTGATTTTTGAAATCATGCACATGTATTCAAAATTAGAAGAAATTAAATGAAATGGTAAATGAATTGAAATTAGAAGAATTATTAGTTAATTAAATAATTTAAGGAAACTATTTAATTATTTTAGAAATGGACTTTAATTAAATAATAAAAATTATTTGAATTAAAGGAATTAAATCACAATTAATTAAATAATAAATATTTAATTAATATTTAGGAAAGGGTTAAATGATTAAATGACGACAAAATTAAAAATAGAATAATTAGTAAGATGATGAAGAAATACGAATTTAGAAGAATAAGATTAATTAACTTCATTAAATAATTAAATAATTATTTCTAACTAGAGGAATAATTATTACATGATCAATGTGACATTTTTTAGGTGTCTATAGTTACCATTCAAATATTTTAATTATAGTTAAATTGGTTGTATTGCATCAAGTTGCTCCTTTAGATTACATGGTTAAAAAATGTCACAATATAAGAAGCGTGAAAAACTCTATGATGAATAAGATGGATACTCATCTTATGAATAAGATCAACACACATTTTAAAGAAAAGATAAAACGACTCTACTCATTTCAATGCAAATCCTAGATAAGGGATGCAAAAAATAATTTTCTAAAAATGAATAAGAAAGGTAACCACCTACGTTAATCAAATAAATGAGCCTAAGAAGGTGTGGAAAAGAAGTAAAGAGGGATAAAATTTTGAGAGATTCATAACTACGTATACTACAGCTCATACACAAACTAAGAAGTGCGACGGATCTAGTGATAAAGGCTACAATGCTTCATTCAATACAAAAGAATGTGAAACTATTGAAGAAAGTATCGACAACCCTATTGTGAATAGTTGCAATATAGAAAGTGATTACCTTAGTGAGATCAAAAAAATAGTTCGATAGTTGGATAGGTGCGAGACAAAAAGTTGGTCATGGTATGAAAAAGAGGAGTTTATTAATACATAGTTTTTTAAATAGAAGATTAGGGAGAGATCTCTCTCTCCTTTTTAATGTTTTGAAAAGGAAGCACAAGTTTAGAGGGAGAGTTGTGCCCCTATTGAAAGTTGACATGATGGTCTTGTGATGAAATATGAACTGTATTAGTACACAGATTAGTTTAGATAGGGGGAGAGAAAGTCTCTGATTTCTCTTTGCAATTAATGTCAAAGGGGGTGAGAGAAAGGGGGTGAGAGAAATATAACGTATTTTTCAAATAAGAGTTTGTTTGACAAAAAGGAGTATTATTCTCAAGGGATCATTTTGTGATTTGTCATTAATGACAAAGGAGGAGATTATTGAATATTGTATTGTCATTGGTGTAAATGGTATTAGTAAAAGTGTATAGTCATTATTGACAAGGTTGCATGTCAATGGTGCTAATAATCATTATGTATTCCTCAATGTCAAGGTGTCTAGAAGTTACAATAATTCTAATTAGTTCTATCATGTCATAAACAATGCTTATATGATCGAAAAAGACAAAGTCTAGTTATGTTGGATAAGGAAAGAGCAAGTTAGTAGCCATTATAGTTCCAATAACCAAACAATTCTTGCACACCCAACCCCTTAATTAATAACTTTAATAAAACCAGAAAGAAAAAAAGAACTAAAAGCCTATTAATAAATTTATATATTTTTTGCCCCTTGTATGCATAATGGATACCATAATAGAATCATTCTACCCATAAGCCAAAACAATAGCCATAAGCAATTAAGTTGCATGTGGAGACAACCAATTTTTTTTTCCAAAATCTGATGTAGTATTTAGAGTCTGTGGGTGCGCAAAGTTAGCTATAATGATTATTGGTACACTTTCCTAACTCTCTTGTGAATGTTAATATCACCATCATGTATCAGTTCTAATTGCTTAAAGAGATCCTATGGAAATTTCTATAGAGAAACCTAAAACTCACTTTATACAAGAAACACATATCTTGATGTACCCTTTTCTTCTTTTATAAAGTGACTTTTAAGTTCTTGAATTGGGGAAGAGCACCACTAGTTGAGCATGTATGAATTGTTGTGAGGGTTGTTGATACTTTTTTTTCCAAAAATAGTACAAATAAAATTTATTGTTTGAAACATAAAATATCATTTTTTGTGTGTTTATATTTTAATTATTACAATACATTGTACTAATAGTTATGACTTTAAAGTTGTTATTCCTATGAAATGTACCATTAGTTATAAAAAGCAACCAATCATATGATACCACATTAGCTAAACAAGTATAGGGGCTTCTTTTGCATGCATATTGGTCTCACTTTTCTTTGGGTTGTTTTGTGGCAAAATGTATGTTGTTGTGGCTTGAAAACTTGCCAAGTAAGCTACTATAAAAAATTGAGAGTGATTTGGATATTGAAAGCATGAAATTAGAATGCACAATTACTGAGTCCTCTCCCCTAATTATACATAGATATTGACAGCCTTATTTTTACATGCATTACAAAAAAAATTTGAATTGTGAAACACGCTTGCCTCCTTCACATGGTAAAGCAGATGCCAAAACATGACTACGATATAAGGCAACTTGACAGTGCACCTACAGTCTCTGATCAATAGTCAGAGAAAACATACCGTAGACACTTTTGGATGGAATTGGCTATGCAGGAACTTGGACGCAAGCGTGTTTCACAATCCAAAATTTTTGTAATGCACGTTAAAATAAGGCTGTCAGTATCCTCCTGCATATGCCATTCTAATCTAAACTCTGTCAATATCGTTCGTATGTCATTATCTTCCAAAATGTATAAAAATGAGTGGTCATCTTGATGGGATATGATGAATGGGAAGCAGTCAGTACAGAGTTGGAGATAAACTAAAGCCCTATTCAGTTTCATCTGTACTCAATTCAGAAAAAGCTTTCCTGGCCTCCGTTTTGTCTGTAAGCTGCTCAAATTTCTTATTGAAAACCTAGCCACAAACATCACATGGTCATAATTATACACTGATAATGATGCGCAAAAGAAATTCCGCATGATAACAAGTCTTGTAAAATTGGGAAAGCAAGTCTTGGCCCCACTTCTTTCAAACCTCCACACATTCAATGGTCAGAAGGCTACACTGGTCAAGGTTATGGTTTTTCTTGTAGGGAAAAAAAATTCTACATCTATAAGATCTATATCTTTTTGACAAATCTAAAACCCACTTCACACCTTGGTAAGGAACAAGGCAAGACTTGTATGCAAGGGATATGCTCAAGAAGAAGGAGAAGACTATGGAGAAACCTTTGCCCCAATGGCTAGAATGGAAGGTGTCTGAATGCTACTTGCATTTGTAGCATTCAAGGGATATAAGGTATACTCAATGGATGTGAAGTTTGCCTTCTTGAATAGAATCCTGGAGGAAGAAGCGTATATTGAGTAACCAGATGTGTTTGCTTTGTCAGAAGATAGTGACATGGTGTGCAGATTACACAAGGCCCTGTATGGATTGAAACAAGCACCAAGGGCATGGTACAAATGGTTACACTCTCATCTTGTGAAGATAGGATTTCTAAGAATAAGTGAGGACAACAACATCTACCTGAAGGTGGTCAGATTTTGATATGTGAAGTATTTGTAGATGATATAATCTTCAGTGGAGATGATGATATATGAGTCATGCATTTGCAGATGAGATGAAAAAGGAGTTTGAGATGTCTTTGATTGGAGAGATAAATTTTTTCATTGGTCTACAGATTCAACAAATGAAAGAGGGTATCTTCATTACCCAATCCAAGTATATCAAAGAGGTATTGAAGACCTTTGGCATGGAGGAGAGAAAACCGGTTGGAATGTCGATGGTGACCGACTACAAACTAACAAAGGAGGATGATACAATGTTGGTGGATGAGAAGGAGTACCGGTCAATGATCGGTAAGTTGCACTATGTGGTGCACAATAGACCAGATATTGCTCATCTAGTGGGCATAGTGGCCTATTTTTAGAAGAGTCCAAGAGAATCCCACTTGGTAGCAGTAAAGAGGATTCTTAGATGCTTGAAAAGGATAGTTGATTATGGATTGTGGTATCCATACAATGGCAACTTTGATACCAAAGTGTTTACCGATGCAAATTGGGAAGGTAATGTGGACGATCGGAAGAGCACAACTGATGGAGCATTATTCCTTGGTGGAAGACTAGTTTCGTGGATGAGCAAGAAGCAAAGTTGTATTTCCCAGTCTACAGTTGAAGTGAAGTATGTAGCAGCATTTATGAACTACACTCAGGCAATCTAGATGAAGCATGTACTAACTGGCTTCAAAGTAGTTATATCTGAACCGGTGAGTATATTTTGTGACAATACCAGTGCAATAAATATTTCCAAAAATCCAATATTGCATGCTAGGACCAAGCATATTGAGCTTAAGTATCATTTGTTGATAGAAAAGGTTCAGAATAAAGAGGTTGTATTAGAACATGTTTCCAGTAAGGAGCAGCTAGCAGACATATTCACTAAGCCCTTACCGAAGACTACATTTACCTATTTGAGAGGTGCATTAGGGGTTCTACCCCTTCATGAAGTAAATTAAATATGTGTGCTCCACATCAGTCTAATACTACCATGTCAGATCTTACAGGATTGATGTGTTGAAGGATGCTACTCCATAGGGGGAGCAACATAGTGGAGCCCGAAAGCTTGTGCCTCCACTTTGACATTGTTGTCAAAGGGGGAGAAGATATATGATGAGAAGATATATGGAAAAGAAGATGTATGTTTGAAGGCCAATATTCAAAGGGGAGATGAAATAAGTGGTGTGAGAAGTGATTGAGAAAAGTGCACACTAACCAGCCCAGGTGGTGGTGGTGATCTTTTAAGTTGAACTGGTATATGTATTTGAACCAATATATGTTATTGAGAATGATGCAGATACCGAGCAATGATACACTGAGTATTGCCATCAATGCCAAAGGGGGAGATTGTTGGCATATGATGAAGCGGTGATAATGTATTTTGTCATTGATGTCAATAAGTCAAGCAAGTGAACCGGTATGAATTGGTATGAAGATTGGAAGTGGTTATGGTCAACCGAGATGGAGTGGACTAGTGTCGGGGTTCACTAAGTGTGACTACCGGTTAGTAGTCTCAGTTCAACTCTAGGGTTACCAATTTGGCTTGTGCGGTACAATTTGGCTTGTCCGGTGCAACCGATGATGTTTTGTGATGAGTTAGTTAAGGAATAAGGATAAGGATTGCTATGCCATGTTAGCTGTGTGCACGTGAAGGATTTCTTTTTGGCTCTTGCACGTGACAATTGAATGCATTAAATGTCTACCTCGGGAATGAGTGTTTTTCTTAGGGGTTTGTGAAGAGCGCATGATGGGTTACTGATTTTCAGATGCGGTGAAGATTGGATGATGTAGAATGTCTTGAGATCTATTCTAGATTGTTTCATTCTATGTAATGTGTTTGGATGGTTAGGATTGGACCGCTTGTAAGTGTAAAATTGAAATGTTTAGGGTTTAGGGTTTATGTTATCGACCTATTTGTTGTCTATAAGGTTGATGAGTTTTATTACTGTAGTTGTTGGCAAATGTTGTATGTGTGTCTGCGTGTTGGAGATTTGATACTTGCCAAACTAGAGTGAGGAATTTGCAGAGTGTGATTGCAAAAGAGAGGAATTGAAAAGGATCTACCTTAGCAAGAAGTGTTGTTATCAAATCGGTATGTTTACCTGTTGTCTTCTAAGTATTTCAACAAAAGGTAAATCCCTTGACCAGGTAGCTTTAATAGGCTTTGCTATAAATCCTCTAACTAGGTGGCTCAAGGTTATTGAGTTATTTAAATCCTCTAGTGAGCTAACTCTTAATAGGGTTTCAACCTTTAACAGGGTATATAGCCATTCCTTATACCCAGGTGATCCCTAACAGGATTAGTTCCTAACATGACCTTTATTGTAAAGTCTTTAACCGGACTAGGCTCCTAATAGAGTGGACTTCAAAAGAGTTCACAAAAAGCTTGTGGGTATTCATTCCCACCGTGGTTTTTCCCATTTGGGTTTTCACGTGAAAAATTTGTGTGTTATGGGTTGTGAGATTTTCATGTGATGATTGTATGGTTTTGATTAAGTTAGATATGCATGTATTTTTAAATGGTTGTGGCATTATTGGTACAACTCATGCATGATTATATCGTTGAAGTATTTACCAAGGTTTGAGATCGATTGAATGCTATCTAAAGTATTTTTGTTTAATCGATATCGCTGTCAGAAGTATTTTTGTTTAACCGGTCTAGTTATCTAAAGTTTTTGTTTAACTGGTATAGCTATGGTTAAGTTCAGTGGTGAAGACAACCGGTCAACTGTGTTTTGATGTCAAAGTGTTGAAGCAATTTTGTTTTGTGTACTGATTCAATCCCCCCTCTGAGTATCGGTTAGGACCTTAGTAGTTCATCATTATTCATCAACAATGAGTGTGCAAGGGGTGTTGCCCCTTGACCCCACCTTGAGGGCACTACCCCCAAACCCCTGTCAAAAAATAAGGGGAGAAACTGCATCAATAAAAATAGAGAAAATTTAACCTCCGAGTCTGATTAGGCTCCATATAACAACAATCTCCCACTTGGAGACTGATCAAACTCCACAACATATCAGGGTTACAACATGGTGTGAAGTTTGATTAGTCTCCAAGTGGGCCCCCTAGTGCCTTGGTCTTAGGACAAGGGTGTCCCCATTGCCTTGGTCCCTAAAAAGCAAGTCTATATTCTAGGAGCAAGCCTATACCAATTTCCTAATACTTTTTGAGGTCTTCTGGCTCCATTAGGTACCTCTAG
Organism: Cryptomeria japonica; assembly: GCF_030272615.1. Taxonomy (NCBI): domain Eukaryota; kingdom Viridiplantae; phylum Streptophyta; class Pinopsida; order Cupressales; family Cupressaceae; genus Cryptomeria; species Cryptomeria japonica. Next base: position 795,093,474 of record NC_081409.1, on the reverse strand, counting down.
CGACACCTACAAGATGGAAAATGTTAGGGGGTGGCTATATAGGGGTTTGTCCTAGTCAACTCCCTCTTTTGGTGATTTTCATGCATCGACAAATACTCGATATTGTAATTGGAAAAGTGTGTGCTCTTGAATCTTAAGTGTTTGACTAAGATTACTATGACCCAAATATGTTGGAGTAAACATTAAATGATTGTATTGAAAATGATTTAAATCACAATTAGTATCCAAATCTAAAGTAATGATGTAAATCTGAAAAACAAATATGAGGTAGGCTTGAAGATTAATAGAGAAACACAAGAATAACGTGAAATCATACCCAATCCTTAAGGAAGAGGTACAAGTCAATCATTATTCACTGATTCCCTTATCATCCTCCAATGTCTCTTGAAGCTTCCATGGTTGAAAATATGTTGATGAAAACATGAAATTGATGATTTTGTATATTTGTGGCTTCACCTAAAAGTAGCACTTTCACTTCATTAGGATCTCTAACTTGAATGTTAGAGAGATATCCAAATAAGGAAAAGACTTGCCTTATATATAAAACCCTAAATTTGGATTTGATAAAAGACCGACATAGATTTGATATATTTTCACATCAAGCAAAATTTGAATTAAATTAGACCATCACTTAGTCCTCCTGGAATTTGGGGAAAAAGTGTGTGACTAGGAGGGTAGGGTACCCTAGTCTCGACAACATTTTTTTACTTTCTATGAATGCAAGATAACACCTGGTTCTAATGTTGATTCCAACTTAGAGGTTCAAACCATAATGCATAGATATGTGGAATATTCTTTAAGAATTAAAATTGGGTTAAGATTAAGACTAAATCAGGAAGAACTATTTAATAAAAAGGGGCACACCTAAGATCAAGGGTCTAATTTATGGAATGTGAATTGATTAGAAAGGAAGTCCTATAATGCATAAGAATGTCCTATAATGCATAGTATAATTTAATATACTAAGCTAAGTACTAACTAAGCATGGAATTAGACAACTGTCATGCCCAAAATTTAGGGCAAAAATGGAATGATTTTTTTTTTTTAAATACAATCAATTAACAAGGTCGCTAACACGACATGCACTAATGTATTTGCCATATCTATATTCGAGCTAATTAAGATACAAACCAAGTATCGAACTTAATTAAATTTAATTTGCAGAAATCTAAATGGTTTAATTTTATTTTCACAAGTTACCTAGTCAATAGATTAATTAAATCAAACTCATTAAAAATAGAAGATAAAGGTAAATTTAATCTCCAGTAAGACTATATAGTCTAAAAATCCATTTTTAAATCAATAATTATAATAATCGTTTAAAGTGTCATTTAATTTAGATAATTTAATTTACACGGCCAAAATTAATTACAAGTAGCTGTTAATCGACTTTAGAAAGCTAATTAACAATTATTTTTCTAGCATCCATTCTAACCTCAAATGAAGGGTGCTTAAATTAATCGCTTTAAAATCTAACTTAAAATTTAACGCTCCAATTAAATTAACTAGGGCATAACTAAGTATTTATCACTCTAAATACTTTAAAAAAATAAGACTAGGCTTTATTCTTTAAATTTATATATTTCTTTTTTTTTTAACTTCCTAATTAGTATATCATATAGAGGTATTTAAATATTTAAAACTCTATATAAATACATACCCAAAGAAATATAACATATATATATATATATATATATATATATATATATATATATATATATATATATAATCTTCTTCCAACTTAATAGCCATTTTGCCTTTCAACCCTAATTAGGAATTTTTTAAACTAAATGAATTTAAACATATTATTTTATTTTACAAAGAAAACAACACACCTCACCTATTTACCCTAGCCCTAACTGGGCTAGGGTTCCATTTTATTGCCCATGTTTTGCAGGGGGGGTTGCTCGACATTTTTAGCAGGGTCGGCGACATTCTTTTTACTAGCAGGCTGAGTGAATGAGGCGGTGGGTGAGCCGAGCACCACCCACTATGCGGTTACATAGTGGAGTGTCGGGCGCTGCCCACTATGTGCCCACGCAGTGGTGGCACTGGGCGCCGCCCACTGTGTGGCCACACAGTGGTGGCTCTTCGGCGCCTCCCACTGTGTGCTCACACAATGGCGGCGTTTCGGCGCCGCCCACTGTGTGTTCACACAGTGGGGTGTGGCCCGAAACCCGCGATAAACCAAATTCCCCTCTTTTTTTGTGTTAATTTTTTTTTATATATATATATATATATATATATTTCTCAATATGTTTTACATGCAAATTTTTTTAAAACAAAATAAACAAAGGTAAATCATTATGATATATATATATATATATATATTTAATGGTATGTAAACTAGGGATCACATTTTCATTTGTTTTGCAGGGTATTTATATGGCATGTTTTATATAAAAAATATATATATAAATATATTCATGATTTCTACATGTATATAAATATATATATTTATTTATAACTTATAGTATTATTATTTTTTCTTTAAACTAACTTTGTAATCATGAAAGATTTTGATTTACAATTGTAGGAAAGGAAATATAGAAGTAAGTCTGTTTTAATGGTGATATATATATATATATATATATATATATATATATGTATATATATGTATATGTACATAGATATATATATACATACATATATATGTATATAGATATATATACATATGCATGTATATATATATCTATATACATATATATATATATCTATATACATATATATGTATGTATATATATACATATATATATATATATATATATATACATATATATATATATATATATATATACATATATATATATATATATATATATATACATACATATATATATATACACATACATATATATTTAATGGTATGTAAACTAGGGATCACATTTTCATTTGTTTTGCAGGGTATTTATATGGCATGTTTTATATAAAAAATATATATATAAATATATTCATGATTTCTACATGTATATAAATATATATATATTTATTTATAACTTATAGTATTATTTTTTTTCTTTAAACTAACTTCGTAATCATGAAAGATTTTGATTTACAATTGTAGGAAAGGAAATATAGAAGTAAGTCTGTTTTAATGGTGATATATTTTCCATAACTATATTGTACTCTTTTGATTTACAGAAAATAGAATTCTAAAAATTATTTTTAAAACTACAATATGCATGCAAATCTAGTTAACGCCTTTCCTATTTATTTTTATTTCAAAATGCTAAAAAAAAAAGTGAAATAAATTTACTGCTAAACTATTTGTCATAATGCATCAGAAATATATATCTTTTCTTTTGAACTTAGGAATTACTATTTTAGGAATACATTATACTTTTCTGCAATAAATTCATTCACTGATTCCACAACTAATACAACAACTAACTAAACATTTTATTTATTTATTTATTTAAAAGCTAACAGCAAATACAACTCATATTTTTTTAAATGGAGATAGATTCTCACCTAAAAAGAAGAACCCAGATCTAAATAAAACTGATTTTTTCATATTATGAAAACTATTGCAAGAAATCCAAAAGTAACTCTTTTCCAAAACAGAAATAGAAATTTATCTAGCTTTTTACACACTAAAGATATTCTGCAACATTTACAGGATGTTTCTTTATTTAACTACAATAACAAATCTCATGTATATTTTCAAAATTACAACTTGCCTCTCATTTCAACGAATGAGGGTGTATTTCTCCTATAAAAAAAAACTAATAACTGCAAATGAAATTAGATTTCTTCAACAATAATCTTCTGCAACCTTTCACTTTTCCTATTCTTTTCTCCTAACATTCCTGCATAATAAATCATAAATATGACCATGGAGTGCTCACATCCCAGCCTAGGCTAACTAGTAGCCACCCCCGAGCTCGAAGAACCAAGCCCTAGACGGGTAACAAACATGCAAACACATAGAAGGCAGGAAGCACACAAATATCAAACACACTCCCAACTTGGCTACACTGCACCACACTTTGGTGATGACCTTTTTAAGGGTGGTAGTGGACCAATACTCTAGGGAGATCTGCAAGTATGGAAAACTAGAAGCCACCTCATGGCACAATAAAATACATCAAGAATTTCAACCCCTTATTCCTTATGCCCCCCAAGGCATTCTAGCCTTATATCCCTCCTTATGACCCCCATTGCACAAATAGGCCATGCAGCAAGGGTCACACAAAAATCCCTTGTGATCGCTCTCAAATGAGAGTCTCTCACTCGAGGGTTGTCACTGCTACCACCCACAAGATCCTCCTCTCTCCCAAGAGTAAGAGGTCTTGAGAAAACTCCCAAAACACAAACAAAACATAATGAAAATACCAAATGAAATTCTTAAAAAGGACATTCAAGAACACAGATTTCTTACACCAATCATACTATCAAACACATACAAAGAAAGAAGACATTTTAAAGAATAATGAAACCAACCTTAATCTACCACAAAGGTAGGATAATATTTGAAGAAGAGCTGCCCAATCCACGAATCTTCTTCTTCTACCTTTAGTCAAATTTTCTATTCAAAACTATTCTATTCTTTTCAAAAATTCTCGTCTCCAAAAATAGAGAGTGGGTGATTACCCTCAAATTTTCAAATTCTTGCTTAAGAAGCTCATTCTCTCAGTTCTCACAAGTTTTTAAAAACTAAAAAGGAAAGTAAGACAGAATGGGAAAAAGACTCTCATTCGAATAGGAAAGTTTTCAATTAGATTCAAACTTCTAATTTTCAATTTTCGCACAACTCAGAAAAGCCAATTTTTAAAGTGTCAAAAAGGTCACTTAGGATTATAAACTTGCCTAAAATTACCCCTAACCCTTAGGTATACCTTATGGGCTTTAGGAAACCCTATTAAACTACCTCTAGGTGTTCATTTAACCCATTTTAAACCTCTCTGAAGTTTATTTTCGGGTCAAACATATGTTGACCTCTCCAAAGATTCTTTTCCCAAGGTATTTATGACATCACGTTTCATTAATTAAAAAAAAAAGCCATAGTTGAACACTTTCCCACCAAGAGACAAAAATAAAACATTTAAACTTAAATCTACACGTGTCACAAATTAAAACATGAAATCGTCTCTTGTGGATTTTACACATTAAATTTAAATAACACTTAACACACATGCAACATATACTGTTACAAATAAAATACAACACAAACGGGGTGTTGTCTCTCCCAATAGACAACCCCTGGCTTACGGACATACATAAGTCTAGGTTTGGTTCTCCGTAAATTTTCCATGGTCACATGGTTAATTTCCTGCGCATCTCAATTTACACATTAGTACTTTCAAATATCCACATAAAATATAATTCAAAGGAATAACAATACACATCATCACTTGCATACAATTTTCATCTACACAGATTAAATACATCTTTTATCAAGCAATTTCACATAAGCCATTTCATCCTAATTCACATAAAGTTAACCATACATCATAGTTCTATTATCATAGTAAAGTCCTGCAAATTCCATAACGACATCTATCATTGCAATACCATCTTATCTAACAATCATGTAGTGTTCTATCTCATAAAGCATATAAGTAAATCATCAAAACATAGCAATGTTATCCAAATCCTAAAATCATATAAGTTCTAAGTTTCAAAATGCATCAAAATAAAGTAACCATAATAGTCTAAATATAAAATCCACTGAAATGTCAGACTGAGTCGAGGTGAGGCCTCACACCAACCTAATTAAGGGTGTACAATTTATGATGTTATATTTAGCCCCCACTTTAGCAGTCATATGACACTACGTGAATATGCAAGTTGAAGTGTAGAAAAGGAAATATTCATGTAAAAAGTATATTTCCACAAGTGTTGAAAGAAGACCCTAGTAGTAACTGAAGTACAATATTGACAACAACATTCTTGTTAGTTGAAATCACCAAATCTCCTAGAATTCTTACTAACAATGATAAAATTTGAGGGTAGCTATATGCGCCCTATTTCAGCTTGCTAATTAGGAGGTTGAAATAGGCTATCATGTTTATGAATTCAAATTGTAAAATACAATTGATAACAAATTATCACAAAAATGATTGGTAAAAGACCAAAACTATTCGAGGATCATTTGATATGAAAGAGAATTAAATCACAATTCAAATGCAACTAATAGTGTAAGAATCAGAGCTCTCTAAACTAAGATATGAAATATTAAGCGTAACATACAAAATTAGGGTTTTGAAGAAGAATTACCTTTCAAATAGTGATAAATACATTATTCACTTTTCTTATTCATCTTTTTATCTTGGAGTGTAGAAGAAGAGCCCATACAGTAAAATTGTTGCACTGATGACTAGTGTGCCCATGAGGATGGAGAAATTGAGGTAGTTAGTTGAGGAGGACCTACCACTAGAGGAGGTAGGCTTACCAACTTTACCCTTTTTGATGTGCTTACATTTGATTTTTTTCTTTTCTATTTGTAACACTAGATTTTCACATGACCCACCTAGAGTGGACATCCTAGTCGGCTCTAGGCACCATGGCCCCACAAGGGTACCATGGTTCCCTTTGGGTGCCACAGTCCTAGAAAGGGCACCAAGTGACATGCTTAGGCTTAGAACAACATAAAAATGATAACACTAATGCTTGATATCATTGTTTCTAGAAATTACCTTACATGCTCGAGCATACCATAGGTCATTTATACACCTTTCGTTGGAGTCATATCTCCCATCTTCATTAGGATGTGAAGAACTTCCTTTGATAGATTGGATTATATTGTGTATATTGAACGCTAGTGATGAAATACCATGAGTTGATGTTGATGGCTTTGATGGAGAGAAGGTACCTAGATACATGTAACTTCTATCTTCCTATTGGAGATATAATGGTCAACTTAGAGGATGTTCCTTTTATTCTAAAACTAGTAATGAAAGGAGGACCATGAGGTATTAGTCACATTGCACACAAGTGGAGGTATGGAGAGATAAAAAATATCACATTGGTAAGGAAACACCCAAATATTCAAGGGGTCAAATATTCATTTGATGGCTACTACATTTGACATGGGATTTCAGCATTGCAAATTGTAATTGGTCTGATTTACACCTCATTTTTATGATCCTACTTTAGCATGTCCTATCTTTATCTCTTCTAGGTCTAGTTTGATCCTATTCTCCAATTACGATGACATGAATGATGTCCATTTAGTGGACCCCATCTTGGTAGCTCGTATCCCATTTCTCTTTTTATTTGTTCTTTTTATAGGAGGACTAAGACATGGAGCACCCTGGTCTAGGCAAGGGTGCCCCAATTTGAAATGGCATAGACCCTTTGTCTCATCGATGGTTTTTAGCCCCTGTGGCTACACTTGATCATTGGAGGTCAACCTAATCAATAATTTACCTAGGGAACCCTATATAAAGACATCTTATCAACTCATTTTACATCTAAGACTCCATCCATCAACTACCTAAAGTATTCATGCATTTGTGAAGCATTCATTGTCAAGCATCTTCAAAGATTCAAGGCTACATATTCCATCATTCAAGTATTGTGGAGTAAAGTTGCATCAATCTTCATGCAAGCATGTGTGTGTTATTAGGTTTTTTCATTTTCGTGTGTTTCTCATGCCATTATATTCAACATTTGTCATTACAATTAAAGAGTATTTCATCATCATCAATAATTATAGATCTAAGGTATATCTCCTTAACATTTTATTTAGTATTTGCATTATTTCATTCAAGGTTAATTCCTAAATTGAGGTTTGACTTAGGAAAACCCCTATCCATAGCATCTTTTCCTCTCTTTTTGGTGTGTAAGAAATACATATAAGAGTTGTACTCAAGAAATTCAGTAGTGTCGATAGTGATGAACAAGTTTAACTTTCAACAATAGAAAATTCAAACAACCGAGACAAATTTATGCTACCTAGTATTGAAAAATTAGGTTGTACTTTTGGGAACAGGCTCCAAATCTATTCTTTTTCCCGAATCTAGGGCTATTACATTGTGGGACATCTTTAGCATTTCATATTCTTCAAGTTACTTCAAATATTTCTCATTTCACCCTAATTTCATAAATTCATTTCAATTTCAACTAAGAAAGAGGATAACCAACAATAACTAGCGAATCCACTGAAAATGTCATCTCTTTCCTCATTTGGATTGAGGATAGATCTATTGGGTTCAACCCTCTTTCAATGTAATTCTATTAATTAGGTTAGTTAGTGGATTTACTTGGTGACACCCTATTTCCTAATTTTCACTCCATTACATTTTGGTGAACCCAACATATTTCATGCTTATGTCTAATTTATGGTCTCAAATCTTATTGGTAGGCATTTAAACAATAAATCTTGTACTCATAGATCATAGATACATAAATTGAAGTGTTAATCTCATAAAAAATCTTAATTTAATTTGCTAAATTTGATTTGTGGGTTGCATAATTTTCACTTATATTTTCATATCAGATTTTAGGCACACATAATTTGTAATTTACTAAATCTAATTTGTTTTCTATTTCACATATGATTAAATTATTTTTTAGTTACATTTATCACAATCATGTGCTAGATAATTTGGCTTCTTTCTTTTTACATTACTTATTTTCATTCATAGTACTCTTGCATATTGCATCTTTAGGGTTTCAAAGATATTTTCTATTTGCAAATCATATCTCAAATCTTTTATCCACGCTATTAGTTGTTTCATGTTGACATGTTTAAGAACATGCATTACATGTGTAGATCAAATAAAGGGTTTTGTAGACAATGATAATCCTAGAAAGTGCATTGACAAAGCCAACTCGTGTACCTCTCCTAGGGTATCTAATGTGAATGAAGAAAGAGTTAATACTCCTATTAATGATCTCTCCAATCAAGAGAAAGAATTGGAGAGGAACGTGACACCATTCTCTTCTCATAGGACTCTAGAATATATACAAACTTCTCTCTCTCTCTCTCTCTCTCTCTCTCTCTCTATATATATATATATATATATATATATATATATATATGGTTAATAGATTTGTCTCTCCAAGAATTACAAAATAAATGAGTAGACTTTTGCCCAAAAATGAAGGAAAACTATTAACAAGCAGTTGGTTAAACTATTGATTATTTTCCCTCTAAATTTTGTTAAAGTACAACTCCCTTCATATGATCATAGTATTTAGATTTTTAAATATATAAATAAATCGGGTATACTTTTGACCCAAAAATAGTGAAGGTACTAATATCTACTAGCGCCATAGAACAGACATGAATAACAGAAGAAAATTGAAAGACTATTTACATATAGATTTAAGATCACAACTAGATAATGCAAGTATTATCACAAATTTAAAAATATTCCAAACATAAAACTATAGATAGATTAGCAAATGAAGTGATAGAACAACTTTGTTTCATAACCATAGTTACTTTTGTTAGAATGGTAGATAGAATATTTGCTTCAGACATAATTTTAACCAATATTTACTACATAGCAACCATCAATTTAATGATATTAATTCAAGGTATAAGGGGAGGTTATTATGTTATGAGATGACAGAGTTATATAGGGAATTTAGCAAAATATTTAGTGTGAGAAGATCTTTACTCAACACAAATGAGATCGTTTGTCAATAGGTTTTTAAGATATCCATGGTTAGAGTTTCTTGAGCCAAGCGGCTCATTGATGCAATTGAATATTTTTTCTCTTTGTTTCTACGTTTAAAAGAAGAGCATTTGGAGATTGAGATGAGATTTTGTATGGAATGCACTATCAAAATGTTGGAAAGGCTAATGAGGTGGTCATTAAGAAAGGTGTGAATGAAGAAATCACTTTTCCTTGAGGTTCTCCTATTGTTTTTGTGCCAAGAAAGATGGGATGTGGTGATTGTGTGTTGATAATATAGTATTGAACCAAATTATAATAAAAGAATAGGTACCTACTACTTCAAATTAATGACTTATTCGGTCAATTACAACATGACAAGTATTTTACAAAGCTATATTTGAAATAATGGTATCACCAAGTTAAAATTAAAAACAAGATTATTGGAAACCAATGTTTATGACTAAGCAAGGATAGTTTAAGTGACTTATTCTATCATTTGGATTGTGAAATGTTCCAAGTAATATTATGAAGTGGACAAAGGGTTAATTGGCCTACTTATTGATTACTATGTGATTGGTTACATGGATGATATCATGGTATTTAGTAAAATGTATGAGGAACACGTTTCTCATCTTAGGAGAGGGATTAAAATGTAAAAGTGGAACACATTCCCTTTTTTTTATCCTTAGACTGACAAGATCATGCTCTAATACCAATTGTAATGTACCTTCTTGGGATATTCAAATTTTGCCCTAAAACAATAATTCCAACTTAAGATGAGAATTGCAATATATTTATAAATATGATTTTATTATAATATTGAAGACATTTTATTATAATATTCAATTTAAAATTCTAAGAAAAATTCAGAAGATAGAACTTATCTTGAGTTTTTGCAATAACTCTCCTTTGGACTATCTTCTGAATATCAATAAATCATAACATCATTAATATTAGAATTAATACATCATAGCATATTCCTCATAGCAAATCATATTGTGAATTTCTTAGAAATACTTGCAAGTATCAATATTAAGGTGGGTCATTCTCAATATTGTCAAGAGTATGCAAAGGAGGCCATCCTTATGGGTGTGTGCACCAAGATGGTGTGCAAACAAGTGGAAACCCTCAAAAAAACATCTAAAAACTATGAACATGAATGGGTTATTTTTAAATTTCAATAACCCATTCATGTTAAGGCTCGTATTACTGAGCCTAAATCCAAGCCAAAACACGTTCACATAAATTATAAAAATAAAAAATGCATACGGGGTTTTATAAATAAAAAATGTGTAGGTATTGTGTTTAGTAAGAAAAGAACGTATGTGTTTTGTCTACATAAAGTTATATTAGTAACATGCACTTATATGCAATTCTTTTAGCATTCCCTGAGTTTTTTCAGTAGGATATATACATAGAATATAACCTTTAACTATAAGTTACTTTAAGTTATATTTTATGTATATATTTTTAGGATGTTTGAGAGTGGTTTCAAATCTCTAGGATTCATAATGTAGATTCTAGATTTTAGGAGATCTTATAATTTTTTAGACTTACTCAAATTTCAGTCATCAGTGGGCTTATATGATCATTCACTTCATTCATATCTCTCTATCTCAAACTCTTTATCTCCCCTAAGCTCTCAGACATAATCAAATTTAACTAATCACTAAGCTCTCTCTCTCTCTCTATCTAATATATATATACATATATACATATATAGATATATATAGATATATATACATATACATATAGATACATATATACACATACATATAGATACATATATATACATATATATACATATATATACATATACATATACATATACATATATGTGTATATGTATGTATATATATGTATATATGTATCTATATGTATGTGTATATATATATATATATATATATATGTGCATATGTACATGTATATATATACATGTACATATATATAGTTGTCAATTAATTTCATCCCAAATATAACTTAATCAAACTTGATACTTAATACCGGTAAACCAAACTTAATGCCGGTAGACAGATTAGCAGTTAATATTAATACCGGTGAAACTTAATGCATATAACTGAAAGAGAAACAACACAACACATAACACAGAGATTTGTATGTGGAAACTTTGTAAGGGGAAAAACCACGGTGGGAAATCTTACCCACAATAAGATGATACTACTGCAAATAGTATGTGTATACAAATGGGGTCTGCACATGTAGAAAGGCTAACCGCCTAGACCTCACTGCTCAATCACAAGATAGGAGTCACACTGACTACAATTGGATGATTAAATCCAATGATAATGTACTACTCAAAGTAACATCTCCAATGCTGGATCTAGTACTGGTTAAGCTCTTATAATCACCTTCAAACCTTCCTTGAACCTTCTCTATGGTCTGCTCATATGATCTTCAATATTCACACATACCATGTCACATTTATCTCACAAATGAGATCTTACATATATACCAAAACCAAGGACCAAATGTGTAGTTTGACACACTAAGAATATTACAATTAAATCAATTACAAATAAGTCAAGATGTGATGCATCATGTCGGCTTAATAAATTTACAACAATATCCAATTAATCAATCATCTCCATAACGTGGCACGCTGGTCTGGAATAGATAATGTATGCCGGTCCATAACCTAGACCAAATTGCCGGTAACAACAAATATGTCAACCATATTAGACCAATAACTAAAATACCAAAACCAAGTGTCCAAACCATGTCTTCGACATAACCAAGTGATCTTCATATGATAACAAGTCATCCTTAGTGTCGGTGAATAATATAACCTGCCGGTGATTGATATACCGGTGACTATGCATAAGTAACTGAACTTGTCGGTGAACATAACGTGTCGGTTCAACATAACCAAAGATCTCCAGAAGGATAAGTGCTGATAAGTATTGACATCAATGAAAAAAACAATGCAACATATCCATAATACAAACAATCTCCCCCATTGGCATTGTTGGAAACACAAGATGGAAAAACATCTAAGTGCCAAAACAGAAATGCCAAAAATAAAAAAACCAACAATCTCCAGAGTAGATCAATACCAGAAATCAAAATACAAATGTAGAGAGTATATATTTCTCCCTCAATGAATAATCTCTCCCCAAAGGATACATCTAAGGTTTTTCCACATATATCTCTCCCCCTTTGACATCAAATGCCAAAGCAATACAAATACCAGATACAACCAATTACAATAACCAATTATTATAACCAACTTCTCCCCTTGAGAAGTAGCTCTCCTCCGTCAAAGAAAGAAAAAGGTTTCTCTATTAGTTATGTCGGTTTGATTCTAGTGATCAACGGTCTAAGTCTCTACCGGTGAGGGTATAACCCCAAGCTTCTCTTTGAGATATTTGAAAGTTTCCTTAGGCAAAGGCTTAGTAAAGATATCTATAATTTTCTCTTTAGTATTCACATAAACCAATCTCACTTCTTTTGCTTCAACATTCTCTTTCAGAAAATTATATTTGATAGAAACATGTTTGGTTTTAGAGTGAAATACCAGATTCTTAGATATATCAATTGTTGTTGAATTGTCACAATAAATGTTTATAGGTTCTTTGTATTTTACCTTTATGTCCTTCAACATTTGCTTAATCCATAAAACTTGAGTACAATTAGTTGCTGCTGCAACATATTCTGATTCTGTTGTTGATAATGATGTACAACTCTATTTCTTGCTCAACCATGAAATCAATCTACTATCAAGAAAGAATGCCCCACCAGTGGTGCTCTTTCTATCATCTACATCTCCTGTGCAATTTGCATCGGTGTATGCACATAAATAAAAAAATTCATCTTTATGATACCATAAACCAAGATTTGTTGTGCCTTGTAGATACCGAAAATCGCTTTTACTATTGATTCATGATTTTCTCTAGGATTACTCTGAAATATTGAAACAATACATACTGCATTCATTATATCAAGTCTTGTTTGTGTCAAATACAATAAACCTCCAATCATAGATTTGTATCTTGTCAGATTAACAGGAGTTGAATCATCCTTCAATGTCAGTTTATCAGTTGTAGTCATAGGAGTACTTATAGGTTTAGAGTTTTCCATACCAAATTTCTTCAATAGTTCCTTCAAGTACTTTGTTTGACATATGAATATACCTTTATCAATTTGTGAAATCTGCAATCCTAAAAAGAATTTTATCTCCCCAATCATAGACATTTCAAATTCTTCCTACATCTTATTAGCAAAGTCTTTACACAATCCATCTTCTCCTCCAAAAATGATGTCATCAACAAAAACTTCAATAACCAAGATGTCTTCATTAGTCACTTTGAAATATAAGTTGCTGTCAGTATTACCTTTAGTGTAACCAAGCTTCAAAAGACCTTTAGTGTAACCAATCTAGCATACCAAGCTCTTGGAGCTTGCTTCAATCCATATAAAGCTTTCCTTAATCTGCAAACCATATCTTTATCATTTGTTAATAAAAATCCATCAAGTTGTTCAATGTAAACTTCCTCGTCAAGATCACCATTCAGAAATGCAAATTTAACATCCATTTGATATACTTTATAGTTCTTATGTGTTGTAAATTCAAGAAATAATCTGATTGCCTCAATTCTAGTTACCGGTGCAAAGGTTTCATTGTAATCAATTCCCTCTTTCTATGAATATCCTTTACACACTAATCTTGTTTTGTTTCTGATTACCTTACCATCTTCATTAAGTTTATTTCTAAATACCCATTTAGTTCCAATTACATTTTTGTCTTTAGGCCAAGGAAGCAATGTCCATGTATTCTTCTTTTCAATTTGTTCTAATTCATCTTCCATAGCTTAAATCCAGTGTTTATCTTCACATGCCTCAATAACAGATTCTGGTTCAATTTGAGAAATTAAACATGCCTCTTCATTTTCCAGTCTTCCTCTTGTCATAACTCCTTGATACTTATTCCCAATTATCTAACTTTCAGAGTGATTTAGTCTTACATACCTGAGTGTGTTCACTTGTTGTTGTTCTTCACTCACTGTGGAATTCTTTGATGATGCTGGTATGACTGGATCTATATTTTATGTCCGTGCATTTTGTATAGGTTCATTTATGATCATCTCAACTGCTGGTTTAAAATTTCCTCTAAAGTGTTCATCTATGTTCACATTTGCACTTTCAATGATTTTTTGTAATCTTTTATTAAAACATCTATATGCCTTGCTTTTAGATGAATAACCAAGAAATATTCCTTCATCACTTCTAGGATCAAATTTGCCAACATACTCATCTCTCCTAATGTAGCATTTACTTCCAAATATTTTGAAGTATTTAAGAGTAGGAATATTACCAAACCATAGTTCATAAGGTGTCTTACCAGTTTCTCCTTTGATGTGAACTCTATTAAAAGTGTAAACCATTGTATTCACTGCTTCTCTCCAATACACATGAGGTAGATTTGCTTCTAATATCATGCTTCTAGCTGCATCCAGAATAGTTATGCTCTTTCTTTCTACAACTCCATTTATCTGAGGTGTCTGAGGTGCTGATAGTTGTCTTCTAATCCCATTTACTTCACAAAATGTGTTAAACTCTTTAGATGTAAATTCACCTCCTTGATCTGATCTTAAACATTTGATTTTCTTACTGGTTTCATTCTCTACCATTTCCTTGAATAATTTGAATTTCTCAAAAGCTTCTGATTTCTCCCTGAGAAAAGTAACCAAGTCAGTATGAATTAAATCAAGAATATTATTGGATTTCTCAGAAATACTCTTAAAATTTGTTCTAACTTGATTTCCCATTTGACATTCCTTACATACCAAATTCTGAGGTTTTACAATCTTAGGTAAAGCCCTTAATGCCTTAGATGAACTAATCTTTATAATACAATCAAAATTCACATGACAAAGTCTTTTATGCCATAACCAACTTTCATCAATATGTGCAATCAAGCATGTCTTTTCATTGTTGTTTAAATGAAAGGTATTACCTCTAGTCTAATTATCGACTACAATTTCCAAACCAACTTTGTTCATGATTTTGCATTTACCATTCTTGAATTGTAACTGAAATCCCTTTTTAACTAATTGACCAACACTCAAAATATTATTCTTCAAACCCTCAACATAATAAACATTGTCAGTATTGTGCTTACCATCAAAAGATATAGTACCTTTTTCCTCTGATCAAACAAGCTTTATCATCCCCAGATCTTACTAGACCTCCATTGTATTCATGAAAAGATAAGAATTTACTTTTATCCCCAGTCATATGATGTGAACATCCAAAATCTATAATCCATTCATCCTTTTCTTCAATTTTAGCTGCCAGGGCCTATTCTACCAGTGGATCAGTAGGTCCTGGTTGATCTTCTTTTATTGCAACAAAATCCCATCCATTGTCTGTCGGTTCTTCATCAGAATCATCAGAAACTCCTTCATCGGCATAGTAACATGATTTGTCTCTATTCTTCTTAAATATGTATCTTTGATATTCAGGGTTAGGCTTATATGTTCTTTTAGCTTCTTCCCTTAATCTTGCATGTCTATCTGGACATCTAGATGCCATATGACCAATTTTATTATAGTTAAAACATTTAAATGGTGCTTTACCTTCATACTTACTTCCAATAGGACCTTTAGGCATTTTCCTTGCAAATAGTGCTTCAAGTTCTTCAAGTTCTTCATTTTCTCTCCTGATATCTTCAAGTTCTCTTGCATAAAGTTCTTTCCAATCAGATTTATCAGATGATGATGATGATGATGATGCTTTGAAGACTAAATCTGTCTTAATTGTAGCAACAGGACCAAAATCCTCAAGTTCAAATGTTGAAAGTTTTCCAACCAAGGTGTATCTAGATACTGATGTATTAGGCATCATTCTCAACTCATTAATAGCAATTACTTTCATTTTGTATGCCAGTGGCAATGCTCTTAAAACTTTAGAAACAATTTCATCTTCACTTAAGGAACCTCCACAACATTGTATTCCCAAAACAATTTCATTAACCCTTTCCATAAAAGCAAAAAATCTTTCATCTTCGTCCATTTTCCGATTTTCATACCTAACCCAGAAGCATTCTAGTTTTTCAATTTTGATAGTGGTATCTCCTTCATTCAATGTCTCCAATTTATCCCAAATAGCTTTAGTAATAGATCGGTCTAATAATCCCATGATTTGCTGATCTGACAAGGCACTCAAAAGTGCTTATCTTGCTTTGCAATCATTCTCTTGATCCTTACCCAATGTAGGTGGATTAGGTTGACCCAGTGTAGGATCAACATAGCCATTCTTTGTAACATCCCATATGTATTTTCTAATGCAATTCAAATGTGTCTCCATTTTGATCTTCCATATACCATAGTTAGTTCCATCAATTTTTGGATTGTCCTTCCTGAAAATGTTAGTTGCCATAGAATCTCCTCAAGTTGTTAAATTTCTACAAAAAGAGGACTTAGCTCTGGTACCAATTGTTAGGACCTGGAGGCAACTGAGAGGGGGGGTGGTGAATCAGTTGTCAATTAATTTTATCCAAAATATAACTTAATCAAACTTGATACTTAATACCGGTAAACCAAACTTAATGCCAGTAGATAGATTAGTAGTTAATATTAATACTGGTGAAACTTCATGAATATAACTGAAAGAGAAACAACACAACACATAACACAGAGATTTGTAGGTGGAAACCCTGTAAGGGGAAGAACCACGGTGGGAAATCTTACCCATAATCAGATGATACTACTGCAGATAGTATGTGTATACAAATGGGGTCTGCACATGCAGAAAGGCCAACTGCCTACAACTCACTGCTCAATCACAAGATAGGAGTCACACTTACTACAATTGGATGATTAAATCCAATGATAATGTACTATACTGCTGAAAGTAACATCTCCAATGCTGGATCCAGTACTAGTTAAGCTTTGATAATCACCTTCAAACCTTCCTTGAACCTTCTCTATGGTCTGCTCATATGATCTTCAATATTTGCACATACCATGTCACATAACCATATACCAATTACATGTTCCTCTTCTTGTTACATTTATCTCACAAATGAGATCTTACATATATACCAAAACTAAGAACCAAATGTGTAGGTCGACACACTAAGAATATTACAGTTAAATCAATTACAAAGAAGTCAAGATGTGATGCATCATGTCAGCTTAATACATTTACAATAATATCCAATTAATCAATCATCTCCATAATGTGGCGTGCTGGTCTAGAATAGATAATGTATGTCGGTCCATAACCTAGACCAAATTGCCGGTAACAACAAATATGTCAACCATATTAGACCAATAACCAAAATACCAAAACCAAGTGTTCAAACCATGTCTTCGACATAACCAAGTGATCTCCAGATGATAACAAGTCATCCTCAGTGTCAGTGAATAATATAACCTCTTGGTGACTGTGCATAAGTCACTGAACTTGCCAGTGAACAAAATGTGTCGGTTCAACGTAACCAAAGATCTCTAGAAGGATAAGTGTTGACATCAATCACAAAACCAATGCAACATATCCGTAATACCAACAATATGTACATGTATATATACATGTACATATGCATGTATATATATATATATATGTAAATATATACATGCATATATACATGTATATATATGTATATATATACATGTATATGTACATGTATATATATGTACATATATATATATATACATGTACATACATATATATACATATATACATACATGTATATGTACATATGTATGTATATATGTATATATATACATATATATACATAGATATACATATATGTATATATAAATATATATAGATACATATATATGTATATGTATATGTATATATACACATATATATGTGTGTGTGTATACATACATACATTCATACATATATATATTTATATGTATATATACATATATATGTGTGTGTGTACATACATACATACATACATACATACATACATACATATATATATATATATACATACATACATACATACATATATATACATATATATTCATATATATATCTTCTCTATCTCCCTACATACATCCCATCTCCCTCTCTACTTCTACTTCTCTACATACCTCTCTGTCTCCCCCACCCCTTTTCCTTTGTCCCATCCTCCCATGCTCTGTCTTTACTTCCATATCTTCCCTCTCCCTCTGTCCACATACTTCTTCTTTCCTTCCTCCCTAGCTCTATTCATCTTCATAAATCTTGCTCTCTACTTTTGTCTTTCTTGCTTCCTTCCTCCCACCTTCGTTATTTATTTTTCTTTATCTCACACTCTTTATTTCCCCTCTCCTTTTCTCTCTACCTACATGTCTTTTCATCCCTCACTACTTTTAACTAGACTAAGGTGCCTAACACCCTAGTCTAGTCCTCCTAGGCTAGAAAAGAGTTTGGAAACATGAATAGGGTGCTAAAATTCCAAAACTAGGCATTGTTTGAGTATAGTCAAGAAATCTCAATGGCAAGGATGGAGAAACACCAAAGTAAGCCCGTAATGAGAATGAAAATGTATGAGAATTCATACAATTTACAATGCTAAGTGTAACACCTAAGATTTGTTTTGAGAAAAAGGCTAAGCCTGTATATTTATATTATAATATAAAATAGATACATAATTTAAAGAGTTTGGCTCTCATAAGCCAATAGTTTAGCTATTACAATTACCCAACTAAAATCTTCCCTATAACTACTTGTACCATATGTAAACATACCCCATACATATCTTGATCCCCAAAATATCCACTAGAGCCTATACTAAATCAAAATGGCTCATGACTGTAACTAGTATACTTAGTTAACAAACTTTGCTGATATTACAAAATGATACTTTGTTTCATACCCGTCCACTACAATGTCTAGCAACAAAACAAATTATTCTTTGATTGCAACTATAATTGCCTCAATATCCCCATGTCATTCCTCTCGCACATTCTCACCTTGCTCTTCATCTCCACTAGAATTCTACCCAACTTCAATGTTCAAATCTAGAATGGGAGCCTGAGCTTGATCATGTCGATCCTCTTTAGCATGGTCATATTCTAAAATAACTGGCAGAGCATTAACCTTTTGCTAGATTAGGAGGGCTAATTCTTCACCAAGCACCCTACCATTATATTGTAGAGCATGCTTAACATGCCTGAATTTTTGTCACTCCAATGATTTCTTTATGTTGTCATAAACTACCAAATAAGAATATGGTCATTTAGAAAGAAATGTCTAGGGAATAGTCCACCTACGTGGGCCTAACCTTTCCAAAGGTCATAATTCTGCACAACTCAGAAGCTTATTTTCACCCAACATCTGCGGCTTAATATCCTTCAATTATTCACTTGATAAAACTTCAAAGATGGAGATAGTGGATATGGAAAATTTTCCCCAAAACATCATCATTGTAATCTGCCTTGGAAAAGGCCTTTCTCAATCTTCAACCAACAACTTTACCCTATAATTGCATGGAATATACCCAATATGGATGTTTCTCCAATCTGCACACACACAAGTTTTAATTTCACCTTCTTTTGTGGATGAAGATCCTTGGTTCATGGCAGAGAATGATCTTCACTCTTGACAATGCCCCTACAAACAAAATTACTTAAAAAGGGGATAAATGTTTGAAATTTCCCATGGCATGGACTTTCAATGAATATCTGCAATTAATGAATAATAAAGTTAGCAAAAATCCCATCCTTTGGTTGCTGAAAGAGTCCTTCGTGTGTGCCACACAAGATGTTGTGCATGTAATTAGTTGGCGAATTTCAATTCCAAATACATCACAACTTCAAATCCCACTTGTTATTTTAGTTCACCCATTTGGGAAAAACTGTGTAGCACCTAAGCTAAGTATCTATTTTTATGAAAATCTTGTTGTTGCATTAAGTGCATGTATTTTCCCTTTTCTTTACTTTGATGAAGTGGAAGGAGATGCTTTCTAATTCTCGGAAGATAAAAATGGATGTGATTATTCTTGATGATGTTTGTTAACTTGTCAATTCTCTTATCATGGAAATGATGCTTATCATCACCAACTTTATCACAATATGAACAATATAGTTTCTCCTCCTATGATTTCTTATTCTTGAAACATGTTGAAGAGTCACCCTTTTTAGGAGAAGAAGGTTGTTCTCTATCTTTGTGTCACATGTTCTTAGACTGTTACTATTTCTTGCTACATCTTATCTTATAACTTGCCACTAAATATTATGACTTGGATGACTTGAGAATACCATTTGTGATCAAATTTTTTTGTTAAGCGTAAAAATATTTGGATAAGAATAAAATTATGGTGTTGTATAATTTTTTTTTGTCATTAACCTATTAGTCTAGAAACTATTAAAAGTTGGATAGTAATTAAATTCTTTGGATTTATATTAGTGAGATCATAATCAAGTTTGTACCCCCTAATCTCAATAGTGGCTCTATACAATTGAGATTTTTTTTTTCAATAAAAGTGGAAGATCACTAGTTTTATTAATAATTATAATTTTTATACACAATCCTGGTTCAAAGAGCACCGGTAGGAAAGAACCAGGCAAAGAAAACCTTCGGTCTTTCTCATAAAAGTCCCAGAGGGAAAATAATATAGTCAATTATATCCAAAGAAGAGAAGTGAACAATCCAAACCAACCCCAAACCATCCCCAAAAACCATAAGGGCCAACAAAGCTAGTTACAAAAATAGAACCCAACCCCCCAGAATATGTGAAGCAGATACAAAATTGTTAGAGAAGAAGGTGAGAAAATGAGCATCAGGAGTGCAAAAACCAAGTGCAGGAACCTTCCTCGAGAGGGGACAAAGGCTGGGAAGCCACCTCATTCTGATTATCTAGAGCAACCATTTGTAGAGGCACACATACACTCAAAAGAGACATAACTGCCTTCAATGAATCAAGAAGAAAATGAATACCTGAAAACACATTAACCGTCACAACCAAGATATCTAGAGACACATTATCTAAAAAGGCTACAAGAGAAAACATCGTGTCATCATAAAGGTTAGAAATCGGACCACCTCTTATAAGTGAAAGTAAGTCAGAGTGCCAACCACTAGATAATAGTTGAGACCGAGATACAAAACCACCATAAGGAAAAGCACCAAGCTCAAAATGATAAAGAGACAAAGCATGATCTAAATCAGAAGTAGAATCAAGAGAGGGATGAAAGTATGCATCCAATAATGCCCAAAACAAAGAAGCATCCAAGAGCATGTTCATACACACAATAATAAAATGAGAAGCAACTTTAGCAAAGAAAATATTAGCATTCTCCACCAACCATCGTCTTCCCACCACCTTGTGAAAAACAAAAGAAAACTTTGAAGAATGAATTTTAAATAGTTATCAAAATTCTCATCATCAAAAGCATGAAGATCCTGAAAATCATACTGCTTAACAAGCAAATAAATTCTATAACTAGTAGCCTCCATCACAAGAAAAGAACAATGGAAAATAAAACACACCGCAGAATGTTGCAAGCTTATAAAGAAAAATTGAGACATCAAATTAATAAAGAAGCACACCATCCAAGCAGATTAAAATGATATAAGATTAGAGATCTGCACGAGCTAACTCATAGAGCACAGTACCAACAAGCATACACAGGCTGCACCTTAGAGGAAAAACAACCAATAAGAATCATTAAGAAGCAAGCATAACTTCCACATAATTCCTATAGTAAATGCAAGATATTCACATAAGCCATATCCCCAAAACCATGCCAATAAGCACACACAAGCCACCACATGGAAGGGCAATCAATATAAGCAGTTCCAAATAATCATATGTGCAAGTTGCCACTGCTACTGCAAAGGACCATCATTAAAACATATTAGAAGAGATACCATGCAAGTGACCAGTACAAACTTAATGATAATGCAATCAGAACAATACCTCATACTAAAGTGAACTCAAGAGCTAGGCACCGGCCAACACCCTCTTTGAAATTATGAACAAAAACATGTAGAATTAATGTGGTGCTATAAAGCAGCCAAAAAAGGCCCCATACACCATCGCACTAAACTGCAAACATGCTGACAATTTCAAACAAAATGCGAGGTTGAGCAAAAGAAAAAGAGAATGCCAAAAAGGAAACTTTAAGACTTCGAAGGAAAAAGAGGCAAAAAACTCTCCTCAATATCCACCAAAATTTGAATATTTTTATTTAAAGCCTTATTTGCCAAAAAATCAACGACATAATTAGCCTCTCTATAACAATGAGAAATAGAGAAAGAGTTAAAGAACTTAAGCTACAATAGAACCTTGTCCAACCAATATTTTAAATGCCAAGAATTACAAGTGCTATTCGTAATTGCATAAAAGACAACTAAAGAATCTCCTTCAATCACAACATCCTTAAAATTTAAAGAAATAAGCAAATCTGGCCCAACAGACAGAGCATGAATTTCAGCCACATTGTTTGTCCCATCAGGAATACATTGACATCTAGCTTTAATAATTCTGGAAGCTTCATCAGTAACCACCACCCCAATAGTAGAATTCCTCGGGTTGCCCCGAGAAGCACCATCAAAATTTAACTTATAATTGGAAGGGGGGGGGTAACCAAACCACCTCTTTTCTGTTAATTGAGGAAGAACTTTTCTTAGAGATAGCCCCTTGCAAAGGAAGGAAATGTAAAGACGGCCAATGCATTATTATCTAGCTATCCCAAGAAGTGAAAGTGCATCTAGGACTTAGACCCTTATAAATAAAAGCCAAGGTAGATTCCAAGATAGATTTCTCAATACCAAAGAGAACATCCGACAAAGAGGAAGACTGCTTCCTAAAAATTTTGTTATTCCTGTTCAGCAAAATCTTCTAAATCAAAATAGAAGGAGCAATAATCCACACACAAGCATAAAAAGAAGATGAACATAAAAGAATCCAACCCCTAAAGTGAGACCGAAGATCCCTACATAATGTCACAGACCAATTTAATTTCTTAAAGAGCCAATACCAACACTGTGAAGCAAAAGGACAATGAAGAAAAAGATGATTAGCTAACTCTAACGAACCACCACATAAGACACAAGGAAAGATAACAGTGGTACCCAACCTATCCAACCACATACCCATGAGAACTCTATATTGGACAGCCAGCCATCCAAAAGCTCCTACCTTTGGAAGGAAGGCAATATTGCAAAACAACCAAAAGGGCCATGCCTCCCCTCTACAATTAGCAGATAAATACTTGTATCCATCTTTAACCGAATACTCCCCAGACTTAGAATGAACCTAAATTAACTCATCATCAACCTCAAAATGAAGAAGTTGACACTTACTTAACTCTTGAGCTCTTGATCAACTAGAAAAGACTCTACTGATTTCCATCTAGCAACCGAGATAGAACTAGAGAAATCCATGAAAAAATAATTAGCCACAAATAGAACCCAACAAGATTTTAAGAGAGACATAAGAGATGACCAATCTCTAAGACTAGTCAACACAGAAAAACCATTCCAGACTTCCTCCCAAAATCTATCTTTTCGACCATTATGCACAAGCCAAGATAAACTGGGAAGAATAACAGACCTACATTCAAACATGAAATTCGAAATTGTAGAACCCTTAGGAAATGAGGAGGCAGTAAAAATAGCCTCCCTGGTACAATTTCTTAAATATTTTACAAATAAAATAAATGCCCACTTAGAAGAAGGCTTCTTATATAACTTCCACACTAACTTAGTACCTAAAGCTAGATTTTTCTTTCTTGTCCCTAATCCCGCACCACCCCTATCCTTCAGAGAGAAGACTTTATCCCAAGCCAGCAAGGGGATTTGAGCCCTATTATTACCATTATCATTCTGCAAAAAAGACCTCAGAATAGACTGCAAATTAGAAACTGATTTCTTGGGAGCCTTTAAAACAAACATTAAATAAATAGGAATTGCATTAAAACAACCTTAATAAGAATGATCTTCCCTAGAAAAGTAAGCCGGTTGTGATTCCAAGAGAGAACCCTTGATGAAACAGAAGCAAAAATTATTTCCCAAAAATTATGTTTCTCAGATCCAATAAAAAATGGAATCCCCAAATACTTAAAAGGAAACTGACCAATAGTGAAACCCCAAAAGTTAATCAATCATGATTGCACCAAGGGGGAAACATTAAGAAAAAAAACCTTAGATTTAGCATTGTTCACCTTCTGACCAGAGAAAGTAGAATAATCCCTTATAATGTTACTAATAACTCTTGCCTCACTCATAGTGGCATGACCAAATAATAAAGTATCATCAGCAAAAAGGCAATGGGAATACCTAACATCCATATTTGGAATACTAATTCCCTTCCAAAGACCTCTCTCCATTGCAGCCAAAATAGCTCTGCGAAGAGTTTCGGCTAAGATAATAAACAAGAGAGGAGACAAATGGTCCCCTTTCCTAAGACCTCTAGAAGAAGCAAAAAAACCAAATAGGGAACCATTAAAAATCACAAAAACCTAGCAGTAGAAATACATGCATAGATCCATTTCACCCATTTTACCCCAAACCCAATTTTTTTAAGAACAAATGAGAGAGCCTGCCAACTAACCCTATCATAAGCTTTCATCATATCTAATTTTAGAATCGTGGTAGGAATACAAAAATGATGAGAGATAGAATGCAAAATCTCATGAGCCACAATGGCCCCTTCTACTATCTCCCTACCCAAAACAAAACCATCCTGTTCACCTGAAACAATCTTAGGAATAAGCTTGGCAAGCCTCATAGAGATTTCTTTAGTGATAATCTTATATAATGTATTACATAATGCAATTGGTTGAAAATGAACAGAGGACTTAGGATTCTCTATTTTTGGAATGATGGCAATCAGGGTTGTGTTTAACTCTTTCAGAATGGATCGGTTACTCCTAGCCTCCTCTAAGACAAGAAGAAGTTCTTCCCCAAGAAAAGGCCAATAGTTTTGAAAAAATAGAGCAGCAAAACCATCAGGCCAAAGAGCCTTGTCAGGTGCCATAGAGAAGACAACCTCCCTAACTTTATGAGTAGAAAAAGGAGCCATAAGCATGTTGTTATCCTCTATAGAAATAAGTTGAGGAATAGTCGAAGAAAAGCTATCATCAAAAGTAGAAGTTTCCTCAGTCAACAAAGATTTAAAAAACCTAACAGCCTCTGTAGCAATATCCTTCTCCTCAAAAAGAAATACCCCGTTAGGATCTTGAATACAAGAAATCCTATTCCTCTAATATTTTAATTTAGTGAATGAATGAAAAAATTTAGTGTTCCTATCACCTTCAACAAGCCATAAATCCCTAGATTTTTGTCGGCAATAGATTTCCTCACGAGAAAGAACTTCCTCAAGTTGAGAATTTAGCAATTTATGCTTATCAAAAGTAGCAAAATTTGCTGGTATTTTTATTTTATTGGCATTTTTCATATAGATTGCATTAATGATTTATTGTCATTGATGTCAATTAAACCGGTGAAAGGCATTCATGATTTTGTTGATGTTATTGTTGTTATTGCTTTTGTATTACAATCGGTATAATAAAATTTGAAGATGTTGTAAACTGGTATATGGTAGTTTGTATATTGAATCAGTGTATAAGGTTAAACCCTTTTTTAAGTTTTGTAACTGGTAAACCCTACCAGTTATTTTTTCTTAAACCATAACTAGTCAAGTTTATTGATTTAAGATATGTTGATCAAGCGGTAATGATGGTGACACATGTGGTCATTGTTTGAAGATGAGTTCATGTTATTTTGGCACATTTGATTGCCTTGGAAAAGAGCAAAGTGGATTGCATCAAATTCATAGCGCGTGATGAGTTACAAGTCCGATGAAGCAATGATTATGGAGCGGTTGGAATTTTCTTGTTAAATGTGAAGAGATTGTTATGATTTCTAATGATCAAGATTGTACCGACTTATTTGTAATCTTGATGATGAGAATTAGGTTTTTGTTGTGTTACCGACCTATTTGATTTGTATTTAAGGTTGATGACATTGTTTCATTTAAGAGTTGGCAAAGTTGGCAGAAATTAGCTGAGTGTAAGGTTGCCTAACTAGGAGGATGGATCTACAATTTGAGTGAAGGCGGATTTGAAGCTTAAGAAGGATCTGATCAAGTAGATGTAGTGCTATTCAAACAGATCAAAAAAACCTGTTGTTTTCTAACAATCATAGCAGAAATTGAAATCCCCTAACCGGGTAAGCTCTAACAAGCTTGGTTACTTTCTAAATCCTTTGACAAGGTGATCCATTAGTTTGGATTCTCAAATCTTCCTGTGAATTTACTCCTAACAAGGTATTGTGCTTTTAATCAAGGCATATTTGTAAAATCCTCTAACTGAGCGATTCTTGACAAAATCACTTCTTAACAGAACTTATTGTTAAGATTTAACATGCTTCACTCCTAATAGGGTGAACTTCAGAAGAGTTCAGATAGCTATCTTTGTTTGTCTCATCCCACCATGGTTTTTACCTATTTGGGTTTTCCATGTATAAATATTTGTGTCAAGTGGTGAATGCATTTTGTAGTTATGATCTTATTTGGTTAAGCATTGTTGATATTTAAAAGTTTGAAGTTGTTTTATTGTTAAACTGGTATAACAACCAAACCGGTTGATATTGATATTGATATTGGTTAATGTTGATAACCTTTGAGATATTATATTGACATAACTATTTTGATTGATAAGTTTGAGTTCGGGAGTTTGTATCATTTTTTGAGTATACTGATTTACATCCCCCCCCCCATCTTAGTATTCTACCATATACTTATTTATTTCATCATATCATCAATTAGTATCATAGAATCTCAGGTTCTCTTTGATCTCTAAGTCTAAGAGCTTGAGGAAAAGACCCTTTAGATCATGATGAAGAAATAAGGTCCTAAGTTCAACAGAGAGAACTATATAATTTGGAGTGACAAAATGAAGATATATATCAAAAGTCTTGGTAGTCAATATTGGGAAATGTAGAAACTCTATATGTTACACCTACTAGTACTTTGACTGATGATCAGAAGAAAGAACAACAAGAGAATAATCAAGCATTAGAGGCTATCATAAGCTCCCTATCTGATGTTGAATATGTAGATGTTCATGGTCTTGAAACTGCATATGAAGTGTGGAAAAAAATTGAAGAGATTTATAGCGGTGATGAACATGTTAATATTTCTAAAGAGGAGAGTTTAAGAGGAAAGTTTGATGACATGAGAATGTCTTAAGGTGAGAATATCCAGAATTACGATCAAAGGATTAAAGAAATAGTTGGTTAAATAAAGAGTGCGAGAGGGAAAGTGGAAGATGCCGCAGTGATTAGTAAGGTACTGAGAACCCTCTTATCGGTCTATGCTATTCATGTTCCAGCTATTCAGGAGCTGAAATCTATTGACAAGACAAAGGTAACTCTTGACTCTATCATTGGAAAACTTACTGCTTTTGAGTTAAATGGCTATGATGATAGTGTACCAAAATCAGAATCTGCATTCATAGCCTCGGACTCTAACCCATCTGTGAAAATAAATAGAGATACCAACCATAGCTATGAATCCAGATCCAACAGAGATGTTGATGATGAAGGTAGTCTAGTGGAGCTTGAAGCATTGTTGGCAAAATGACTTCCTAGAGGTACTAGTAAATATAGAGGTAAGCTACCGTTGAAATGTTTTTCTTACAATAATATTGGTCATATAGAAGCTAATTGCCCTAACAGTGAAAATGAACACAAGAGTGTGAGGCCTCACCTCGACTAAGTCTAACATTTTAGTGATTTCTATATATTGACTATCATTGATACTTTATTTTGATGCATTTTGAAACTTAGAACTTATATGATTTTAGGATTTGGATAACATTGCTATGTTTTGATGATTTACTTATATGCTTTATGAGATAGAACACTACATGATGGTTAGATAAGATGATATTGCAATGATAGATGTCGTTATTGAATTTGCGGGACTTTACTATGATAATAGAACTATGATGTATGGTTAAGTTTATGTGAATTAGGATGAAATTGCTTATGAGAAATTGTTTGATAAAAGATGTATTTAATCTATGCAGATGAAAATTGTATGCAAGTGATGATGTGTATTGTTATTCCTTTGAATTATATTATATGTGGATATTTGAAAGTACTAATGTGTAAATTGAGATGCGCAGGAAATTAACCATGTGACCATGAAAAATTTACGAAGAACCAAACCTAGACTTATGTATGTCCGTAAGCTAGGGTTTGTCTATTTGGAGAGACAACACCCCGTTTGTGTTGTATTTTATTCGTAACAGTATATGTTGCATGTGTGTTAAGTGTTATTTAAATTTATTGTGTAAAATCCACAAGAGATGATTTCATGTTTTAAATTGTAAAACTGTTTTATTTGTGTCACTTGACACATGTGTGGATTTAAGTTTAAATGTTTTATTTATGTCTCTTGGTGGGAAAGTGTTCAACTATAGTTTTTTTAATTAATATAACGTGATGGCATAAATACCTTGGGAAAAGAATCTTTGAAGAGGTCGACATATGTTTGACCCGAAAATAAACTTTAGAGGGGTTTAAAATGGCTTAAACAAACACCTAGGGGTAGTTTAATAGGGTTTCTTAAAGCCCATAAGGTATACCTAAGGGTTAGGGGCAATTTTAGGCAAGTTTCTACTCCTAAGTGACCTTTTTGACACTTTAAAATTTGGCTTTTCTGAGTTGTGCGAAAATTGAAATTAGAAGTTTGAATCTAATTGAAAACTTTCCTATTCGAATGAGAGTCTTTTTCCCATTCTGTCTTACTTTCCTTCTTAGTTTTTAGAAACTTGTGTGAGCTGGGAGAATGAGCTTCTTAAGCAAGAATTTAAAAATTTGAGGGTAATCACCCACTCCCCATTTTTGGAGACAAAAGAATTTTTGAAAAGAATAGAATAGATTTGAATAGAAAATTTGACTAAGGGTAGAAGAAGAAGATCCGTGGATTGGGCAGCTCTTCCTCAAATATTATCCTACCTTTGGGTAGATTAAGGTTGGTTTCATTATTCTTTAAAATGTCTTCTTTCTTTGCATGTGTTTGAAAGTATGTTGGTGTAAGAAATCTATATTCTTGAATGTCTTTTTTTAAGAATTTCATTTGGTATTTTGCATTATGTTTTGTCTGTATTTTGGGAGTTTTCTCAAGACCTCTTACTCTTGGGAGAGAGGAGGATCTTGTGGGTGGTAGCAGTGACAACCCTGAAGTGACAGACTCTCATTTTGAGAGCGATCATAAGGGATTTTTGTGTGACCCTTGCTGCATGGCCTGTTTGTGCAATGGGGGTCATAAGGAGGGCTATAAGGCTAGAATGCCTTTGGGGGGCATAAGGAATAAGGGGTTGAAATTCTTGATGTATTTATTGTGCCATGAGGTGGCTACTCGTTTTCCATACTTGCAGTTCTCCTCAGGGTATTGGTCCACTACCACCCTTGAAAAGGTCATCACCAAAGTGTGGTGCAGTGTAGCCAAGTTGGGAGTGTGTTTGAAATTTGTGTGCTTCCTGCCTTCTATGTGTTTGCATGTTTGTTACCCATCTAGGGCTTGGTTCTTCGAGCTCGGGGGTGGCTACCAGTTAGCCTAGGTTGGGAGGTGAGCACTCCATTGGTCATATTTGTGATTTATTATGCAGGAATGTTAGGAGAAAAGAATAGGAAAAGTGAAAGGTTGCAGAAGATTATTGTTGAAGAAATCTAAATTTATTTGCAGTTATTAGTTTTGTTTTGGTAGGAGAAACACACCCTCATTCGTTGAAATGAGAGGCAAGTTGTAATTTTGAAAATAGACATGAGACTTGTTATTGTAGTTAAATAAAGAAACATCCTGTAAATGTTGCAGAACATCTTTAGTGTTGTAAAAAGCTAGATATATTTCTATTTTTGTTTTGGAAAAGATTTACTTTTGGATTTCTTGCAATAGTTTTCGTAATATGAAAAAAATCAGTTTTATTTAGATCTGGGTTCTTCTTTTTAGCTAAGAATGTATCTCCATTTTAATTGCAGAAAAATATGAGTTGTATTTACTATTAGCTTTTAAATAAATAAATAAATAAATATTTAGTTAGTTGCGGTATTAGTTGTGGAATCAGTGAATGTATTTATTGCAGAAAAGTATAATTTATTCCTGAAAATAGTATTTCCTAAGTTCAGAAGAAAAAGATTTATATTTCTGATGTGTTATGATAAATAGCTTAGCAGTAGATTTATTCCATTTTTTAAGCATTTAAAATTAAAAAAAATAGGAAAGGCATTAACTAGATTTGCATGCATATTGTAGTTTTAAAAATAATTTTTAGAATATTGTTTTCTATGAATCAATAGAGTACAATATAGTTCTGGAAAATATACCACCATTAAAACAGACTTATTTCTATACTTCCTTTCCTACAATTGTAAATCAAAATCTTTGATGATTACGATGTTAGTTTAAGAAAAAAGAAATAATACTATAAGATATAAATAAATATATATATATTTATTTACATGTAGAAATTAGGAATATATTTATATATATTTTTATATAAAACATGCCATATAAATACCCTGCAAAACAAATGAAAATGTGAGCCTAAGTTTATTTACCATTATATATATATATATATATATATATATATATATATATATATATATATATATATATATATATATATATATATTACTTAACATAATAATTTACTTTTGTTATTTATTTATTTATTTATTTTTAAATGTAAAATTAATATTGGGAAATATATATATATATAAATAATATATATAATTTTTTTTTTTTAAATATTAAATTAAAAAAAAAGGGGGAGGGTCGAGCACTGTGCATCGCATAGTGAACGGCGGGCAAGTCGTACACGGTGCAATGCACAGTGACCGGCGGAGCCACGCACTATGCAATGCACAGTGGACGACGGTGCCGCACACTATGTAGTGCACAATGGATGACGGTGGCGCACACTGTGTAGTGCACAGTGGACGACGGGGCTGCACACTGTGCGCTGCACAGTGGGTGGCAAGGCCGAACACTGTGTAGTGCACAATGGGTGGCCATGGCCGAGCCGCCTCCTTGGAACCCTCGCCTCTCCATGAATCCACCTCTGCACCGCTAACCCTCTCTTAGCTCGGCCCTGCAACGTGGGGTTAAACAAGAAAAAAATATATATTAAACCCTAGCCCGGGTAGGGCTAGGGTAATAAAATAAAATAAATTGTTTAACTCATTTTATAATAAAAAAATCCCTAATTAAGGTTTGAAGGGCAAAACGACTATTAAGTTGGAAGAAGATTATATATATATATATATATATATATATATATATATATATATGTTATATTTCTTTGGGTATGTATTTATATAGAGTTTTAAATATTTAAATACCTCTATATGATATACTAATTAGGAAGTGAAAAAATATATATATATATATATATATATATATATAAATTTAAAGAATAAAGCCTAGTCTTATATTTTTAAAAGTATTTAGAGTGATAAATACTTAGTTATGCCCTAGTTAATTTAATTGGAGCATTAAATTTTAAGTTAGATTTTAAAGGGATTAATTTAAGCACCCTTCATTTGAGGTTAGAATGGATGGTAGAAAAATAATTGTTAATTAGCTTTCTAAAGTTGATTAATAGCTACTCGTAATTAATTTTGCCCGTGTAAATTAAATTATCTAAATTAAATGACCCTTTAAACGATTATTATAATTATTGATTTAAAAATGGATTTTTAGACTATATAGTCTTATTGGAGATTAAATTTATCTTCATCTTCTATTTTTAATGAGTTTGATTTAATTAATCTATTGACTAGGTAACTTGTGAAAATAAAATTTAATCATTTAGATTTCCGCAAATAAAATTTAATTAATTTCGATACTTGGTTTGTATCAGAATTAGCTCGAATATAGATATGGCAAATACATTAGTGCATGTCGTGTTAGTGAACTTGTTAATTAACTAGTATTTTAAAAAAAAATCATTCCATTTTTGCCCTAAATTTTGGGCATGACATTTTGGTATCAAAGCAAAGTTTCCACACTAGGAACCTTACTCCACTTACGGTTCGCCTTGGATTATTTAAATTATTTTGTTAAATTGATTTTATCAGACTTTTAAATTTAATTGAATTAATATTATTCTAAAAGAAATTAATTAATTATTTTGCCTTATTTTCCTCTTAGGATGCCTCCGATGACGCGACAAGCTTGCAAGCGCGGACGGGGTCCTAGACGTGTGCGCATAGCATGTGAAGAGGTAGTGAGGGAGGCATCGGTTCCAGAGGAGAACCCAAGAGCACCTCCTGAACAGCCAAATGAACCTAACCGAGACCTCTTAGCAGCAATACATAATCTTATTGGCATAGTTCAGGAAAGGATCCTAGCAGAGAACCCTCAGGTTAGAAGTCATGACTCTGGGAGTCATAGATCTGTTGATAGAGAACGAAGCAAGAGCCCAACTCCTATTCCTGTAGAGAGTCAGGGTGGAAATGAGCTAGAGTCTATGCATATGCCAGGACCACCTCTAGCGATGGAACCAATTTATTTTGAGAGAGCTCGTCGAGATCCAGGGGATCTTATCAGGGAGGTCATGCGCCTCCATCCACCGTTCTTCGGAGGTTCTACTGATGGGGTAGAGGTCGAGGCATGGCTTTTGAGTCTTGAGAGGTGCTTTGCGTTGCGTTCTTACGAGAGCAACTTGAAAGCATGTGTCGCAGTTCATCTACTGAGAGGGTCGGCCTCCACTTGGTGGAGATAGGAAGAGTAAAAATGTGGATTAGTTCCTGATACTCTCACTTGGGAGATATTCACAGAGAGGTTTCGTGAGAGGTACCTATCAGAACACTTCAGGAAGCGTCATATAGACGAATTTCACGATCTCCAACAAAAAGGCTTGTCAGTAACCCAGTATGAGAGTAAATTCTTTGAGCTGTTGCCTTATGTAGATTATCTAAAGGATGAGAAACTTCTTGTAAACCGCTTCATCAGAGGATTAAATGCTGGTATAGCCGGGCTTGTTAGGATGTCTGCTCCAGAGAGCCTTTGGGTTGCTATGGAGAAGGCACTGATTGCCAAGGAAATTCAGGTCAGACCATAGGACAATAGGGATCGGTTTCAGAACTGAAATCCCGCACCTCAGACTTATGGATTCCAAAAACCACATTGGAAAGGAAACAACCAAAATTCTCAAGGGCTCTCCAAACCCCCTCCTCCGCAACAGACACCACAAAACCAGAGGCAGAAGCCTCCACAGTATCAGCAGGGCTCCAAGCCCAAATAGTGGCAGACTCAGGGATAGAGACGTGATCAAAGAGCACAGGGGCAGTACACACAGCCAACGAGGACTCAGTAGTCCTCCAGGGGTGGGTACAGCGGATCCAGTAGGACAGGAGGTTAGGCATTCTCTAGGCCTCAGGGTGCCCAGTTCCAGGCACGGGGTGCTTGCTTTACATGTGGAGCCATGGGGCATATGGCGAGGGATTACCCTCAGGGTCAGGTGGTAGGGAATCAGTGGATGGCCACTTCAGAGTCGATAGTTGGTGATATGGGCAGGTCCTATAGAGTATTTGCAATGGTTGACAACCGCTAGGCTGAGCATCAGGCCACGGTTATCGAATCTACAGGTATGATCAAAGGTAACAATGTATCTATTTTGTTTGATTCAGGAGCTACTAACTCCTTTATATCTCCATTGGTTGTGGAGCGTTGCGGGCTAGTGGCAACTAGACAGGGTGTCAGTTGGGAAGTGGAATTAGCTTCAAGGGCTAGAGTGTCAGTGGAATCAGAGGTTAGGGCATGTTAGCTACAGATTGGCAAGACCACCACTTTAGTAGACCTTAGAGTAACCCCACTTGGATCTTACGGAATCATACTTGGCATGGATTGGCTTTATGCCCACAGAGCCAAGATGGATTGCCGCTTGAAAAAAATCGAGTGTGAGGATGATCATGGTTCACCCATAGTTATCACCGGGATTCAGAGGCCCGTGTCTCTTCGTATGATCTCCATAATGTAGCTTAAGCGGAGCATGCGAAAGGGATGTCAACTTTTTGCTATCACTATCAGTGACAGAGGAGAAGAGGGAGAAGAAGAAACATCACTCGATGACCATCCTATCCTTAAGGGATATTCAGATGTATTTCCTTCAGAGTTACCGGGAATGCCGCCTCGTAGAGAGATTGATTTTCATATAGATCTAGTACCAGGAGCCGAGCCAGTTTCCAGAGCACCTTATAGGATGACCACAAATGAGCTAAATGAACTCAAAATACAGCTTGAGGAACTCCTTGAGAAGGGTCATATTCATCCTAGCGTATCCCCTTGGGGTGCACCAGTCATCTTCATTAAGAAGAAGGACGGATCTCTCCGATTATGTATGGATTATCGGCAGCTAAATAAAGTAACCATCAAGAACCGATATCCTTTGCCCAGAATTGATGATTTATTCGACCAGCTTCAGGGTGCCAAAGTCTTTTCCAAAATAGATCTAAAGTCAAGATACCATCAGCTGAGAATAGTGGAAAGTGATATCCACAAGGCCACATTTCGCAATAGATATGGTCACTATGAGTTCACTGTAGTCCCATTCGGACTTATGAATGCCCCAGCAGTTTTTATGAACCTCATGAATGGGGTGTTTCATACCTTTCTGGACCATTTTGTTATTGTGTTTCTCGATGATATACTGATATATTCTCAGAATGAGAAGGAGCATGAGGAGCACCTGAAACAGGTATTGCAGTGTTTACGGGATAACCAGTTGTTTGGCAGCCTATCGAAGTGTGCTTTCTTTCGGTCTAAGGTCAAGTACCTTGGGCACGTTATTTCTGGTGATGGGATCTCAGTTGACCCATCAAAGATTAGGGCTATTATGGATTGGCCAGTGCCTACTAGTGTGATAGAGGTCAGGAGTTTCATGGGCTTAGCAGGGTATTACTGACGTTTTGTCGAGGGATTCTCCAAAGTCGCACACCCTATTACTTCTCTTCAGTGTAAAGGGAAGAAATTTGAGTGGATAGAGAAGTGCGAGAAGGCCTTTTAGGAACTCAAGAAGGCACTTACTAGTGCTCCTATCCTTGTTGTACTAGATCCTATAGCTGACTTCATGGTTTGTACAGATGCTTCACTAGAGGGTTTAGGAGCAGTCCTTATGCAGGGTGGTAGGGCCATAGATTTCGAGTCTAGGAAACTTAAGACTCATGAACTTAATTATCTCACTCATGACCTTGAGCTCGTAGCAGTAGTGCATGCACTTGTGAGGTGGAGACACTTCCTTCTAGGTCATCCCTTCGAGTTGCATTCAGATCATCAGAGTCTTCAGTACATCTTCACTTAGCCGAACCTTAATGCACGTCAGAGGAGATGGATGGAGTTCTTGTGCGAATATGATTTTGACATTCACTACATCAAAGGGAAGGAAAATGAAGTTGCAGATGCTTTGAGTAGGAGACATCATGAGGTTTACACCATATCTATGGGCACGGATTTGAGAGACCGTATACTAAAACACTTGCCAGAGGATGGATGGTATGTAGAGGTTGGTTAGGTAATACGATCTCAGGTTACTCTAGAAGGGAAATATGTGGATTATTCTTTGGAGTCCGATGGACTGTTACGCCACAGAGGGCGCATTTATGTACCTTCCTCCGGAGGGTTGTGAGAGCTCATTATCATGGAGGCTCATAGAGCTCCTTATGCAGTGCATCCCGGGGTTAAAAAGTTGCTTGCTGACTTGAGGCAGTTGTATCACTGGCCGGGAATGCGGCAGCTCATTGCTAAGATAGTAGCTTGATGCCTCAAGTGTTAGAGAGTAAAGGCAGAGCACTACCATCCAGGTGGGTTGCTCTAGTCTCATGCTATACCAAAGTGGAAGTGGGATACTATATCCATGGATTTCATCATTGGTCTTCCTATGTCTTCTTGTCGCCATGATGCTATCTTGGTGATAGTTGACAAGTTGACCAAAGTAGCTCACTTTTCACCAGTCTATACTACATTCACAACTCTAGTAGTAGCACAGGTGTTCTTGTGAGACATTGTTAGACTTCATGGTGTGCCCCACAAAATTATTTCTGACAGGGATTCTCTTTTCACTTCTTCCTTTTGGAAGTCATTACAGGAAGCTATGGGTACTAAGCTCAATTTTAGTACAGCCTATCACCCAGAAATAGATGGTTAGACAGAGAGGGTCAATCAGGTGCTAGAGGATATGCTTCGCATGTACGTCATGGATCATCAGACCCGATGGGAGGAGTATCTTCCCTTAGTGGAATTTGCCTATAACAATGGGCATCACACTTCTTTGGGGATGCCACCCTATCAGGCATTATACGGAAGGCCTTGCAGGACGCCCTTGAGTTGGGATCGCATAGAGGACAAAGTTGCTATTGGTCCTGAGATAGTTCAGGATATGGAATAGCAGGTGGATCTGATTAGGCAGCGTCTCAGAGAGGCTCAGGATAGACAAAAGAAATATGCTGATGCAAAGAGGATAGATCGTAGCTATTTGGTTGGAGACAGAGTTTTCTTGAGAGTGCAACCACATAAGAGTCCAATCCATTACGGAAAGGGTTCTAAGCTCGCACCTCACTTTGTAGGACCTTTTGAGATTCTTGAGAGGATAGGCCCAGTTGCCTACCGTTTAGCATTGCCACCTAGCCTGTCACGCATCCACGATGTGTTTCATGTATCAGTTTTGAGAAAATATATCTATGATGAGTCTCACATTTTAGATTGGGATGCCTTGTAGGTGGAGTTGGACGGGCAGCTAGCTTTGGAGCCCATTCGCATTTTGGCATGCCTAACGTTGTCCCTTTGAGGTCGAGAGCTAGACCAGGTTAGGGT
Organism: Cryptomeria japonica; assembly: GCF_030272615.1. Lineage (NCBI taxonomy): Eukaryota > Viridiplantae > Streptophyta > Pinopsida > Cupressales > Cupressaceae > Cryptomeria > Cryptomeria japonica. Next base: position 795,056,115 of record NC_081409.1, on the reverse strand, counting down.
CTAGTGGGATTGTTATGATGAGGTCATAGCTTCATGGGAGGACGCAACACGTATGAGATCAGAGTACCCCCACCTCTTTGATGAACTCCAAGAGGAAGTTCATGCCTAGAGGGGGAGGGTGTGAGGCCTCACCTCGACTTAGTCTGGCATTTCAATGATTTTTATATATTGACTATCATTGATACTTTAGTTTCATGCATTTGAAACTTAGAACTTATATGATTTCAGGATTTGGATAACATTGCTTTGTTTTGATGATTTACTTATATGCTTTATGAGATAGAACACTACATGATGGTTAGATAAGATGATATTACAATGATAGATGTCGTTATTGAATTTGTAGGACTTTACTATGATAATAGAACTATGATGTATGGTTAAGTTTATGTGAATTAGGATGAAATTGATTATGAGAAATTGTTTGATAAAAGATGTATTTAATCTGTGCAGATGAAAATTGTATGCAAGTGATGATGTGTATTGTTATTCCTTTGAATTATATTATATGTGGATATTTGAAAGTACTAATGTGCAAATTGAGATGCGCAGGAAATTAACCATGTGACCATGGAAAATTTATGAAGAACCAAACCTAGACTTATGTATGTCCGTAAGCTAGGGGTTGTCTATTTGGAGAGACAACACCCCATTTGTGTTGTATTTTATTCGTAACAGTATATGCTGCATGTGTGTTAAGTGTTATTTAAATTTATTGTGTAAAATCCACAAGAGATGATTTCATGTTTTAAATTGTTAAACTGTTTTATTTGTGTCACTTGACACATGTGTGTATTTAAGTTTAAATGTTTTATTTATGTCTCTTGGTGGGAAAGTGTTCAACTATAGTTTTTTTAATTAATATAATGTGATGGCATAAATACCTTGGGAAAAGAATCTTTGAAGAGGTCAACATATGTTTGACCCGAAAATAAACTTCAGAGGGGTTTAAAATGGGTTAAACAAACACCTAGGGGTAGATTAATAGGGTTTCCTAAAGCCCATAAGGTATACGTAAGGGTTAGGGGCAATTTTAGGCAAGTTTCTACTCCTAAGTGACCTTTTTGACACTTTAAAATTTGTCTTTTTTGAGTTGTGAGAAAATTGAAATTAGAAGTTTGAATCTAATTGAAAACTTTCCTATTCGAATGAGAGTCTTTTTCCTATTCTTTCTTACTTTCCTTTTTAGTTTTTAGAAACTTGTGAGAACTGAGAGAATGAGCTTCTTAAGCGAGAATTTGAAAATTTGAGGGTAATCACCCACTCTCCATTTTTGGAGACAAGAGAATTTTTGAAAAGAATAGAATAGTTTTGAATAGAAAATTTGACTAAGGGTAGAAGAAGAAGATCCGTGGATTGGGCAGCTCTTCCTCAAATATTATCCTACCTTTGGGCAGATTAAGGTTGGTTTCATTATTCTTTAAAATGTCTTCTTTCTTTGCATGTGTTTGAAAGTATGTTGGTGTAAGAAATCTGTGTTCTTGAATGTCATTTTTTAAGAATTTCATTTGGTATTTTGCATTATGTTTTGTCTGTATTTTGGGAGTTTTCTCAAGACCTCTTACTCTTGGGAGAGAGGAGGATCTTGTGGGTGGTAGCAGTGACAACCCTCGAGTGAGAGACTCTCGTTTTGAGAGCGATCACAAGGGATTTTGGTGTGACCCTTGTTGCATGGCCTGTTTGTGCAATGGGGGTCATAAGGAGGGATATAAGGCTAGAATTCCTTTGGGGGGCATAAGGAATAAGGGGTTGAAATTCTTGATGTATTTATTGTGCCATGAGGTGGCTACTCGTTTTCCATACTTGCAATTCTCCTCAGGGTATTGGTCCACTACCACCCTTGAAAAGGTCATCACCAAAGTGTGGTGCAGTGTAGCCAAGTTGGGAGTGTGTTTGAAATTTGTGTGCTTCCTGCCTTCTATGTGTTTGCATGTTTGTTACCCATCTAGGGCTTGGTTCTCCGAGCTCAGGGATGGCTACCAGTTAGCCTAGGTTGGGAGGTGAGCACTCCATTGGTCATATTTGTGATTTATTATGCAGGAATGTCAGGAGAAAAGAATAGGAAAAGTGAAAGGTTGCAGAAGATTATTGTTGAAGAAATCTAAATTCATTTGCAGTTATTAGTTTTATTTTGGTAGGAGAAATACACCCTCATTCGTTGAAATGAGAGGCAAGTTGTAATTTTGAAAATAGACATGAGACTTGTTATTGTAGTTAAATAAAGAAACATCCTGTAAATGTTGCAGAACATCTTTAGTGTTATAAAAAGCTAGATATATTTCTATTTTTGTTTTGGAAAAGATTTACTTTTGGATTTCTTGCAATAGTTTTCGTAATATGAAAAAAATCAGTTTTATTTAGATCTGGGTTCTTCTTTTTAGCTGAGAATCTATCTCCATTTTAATTGGAGAAAAATATGAGTTGTATTTGCTATTAGCTTTTAAATAAATAAATAAATAAATGTCTAGTTAGTTGCTATATTAGTTGTGGAATCAGTGAATGTATTTATTGCAGAAAAGTATAATGTATTCCTAAATATAGTATTTCCTAAGTTCAGAAGAAAAAGATGTATATTTTCTATGTGTTATGATAAATAGCTTAGCAGTAGATTTATTCCATTTTTTAAGCATTTAAAATTAAAAAAAATAGGAAAGGCATTAACTAGATTTGCATGCATATTGTAGTTTTAAAAATAATTTTTAGAATTTTGTTTTCTGTAAATCAATAGAGTACAATATAGTTCTAGAAAATATACCACCATTAAAACAGACTTATTTCTATACTTCCTTTCCTACAATTGTAAATCAAAATCTTTGATGATTACGATGTTAGTTTAAGAAAAAAGAAATAATACTATAAGATATAAATAAATAAATATATATATATATATTTTTTTTTTTGATCGGTAATTGGCCGAAGCCTGAATAGCTTTTGACTGGAGCTATGAACCAGTGGGGACACAGTAGAGGGCCCCATCCCCATTACATATCTTTTGAATTATTATTATTACTAATATGTTTGATTGGATTGACCCCAAGACGTTCCTCATCCTATGGAAGGCCAAGAGTCACAACTTAGAATTCCACTTCAGATGTCCCTATTGGGAATTGAACTTGGGTCTCCACAGTGAGAACCTAGTGTTTTAACCAGTTAAGCTCAACCCCTTGGACTAAATATATATATATTTATTTACATGTAGAAATCAGGAATATATTTATATATATTTTTATATAAAACATGCCATATAAATACCCTGCCAAACAAATGAAAATGTGAGCCTAAGTTTATTTACCATTATATATATATATATATATATATATATTTACTTAACATAATAATTTACTTTTGTTATTTTTTTTTTTTTTTTTTAAAAACATGTAAAATTAATACTGGGAAATATATATATATATTTATAATATATATAAATTTTTATTTTTTTAGATATTAAATAGAAAAAAAGGGGGGGGAGGGCCGAGCACTGTGCATCGCACAGTGAATGGCGAGCAAGCCGCGCACTGTGCAGTGCACAGTGGACGGCGGGGCCGCACACTATGCGCTGCATAGTGGGCAGCAAGGCTGAACACTGTGCAATGCACAGTGGGCGGCCATGGCCGAGCCGCCTCCATGGAACCCCCGCCTCTCCATGAATCCACCTCTGCACCGCTAACCCTCTCTTAGCTCGGCCCTGCAACTTGGAGTTAAACAAAAAAAAATATGTATTAAACCCTAGCCCGGGTAGGGCTAGGGTAATAAAATAAAATAAATTGTTTAACTCATTTTATAATAAAAAAATCCCTAATTAAGGTTTGAAGGGCAAAATGACTATTAAGTTGGAAGAAGATTATATGTATATATATATATATATATATATATATATATATATATATATATATATATATATATATATGTTATATTTCTTTGGGTATGTATTTATATAGAGTTTTAAATATTTAAATACCTCTATATGATATACTAATTAGGAAGTTAAAAAAAATATATATATATAAATTTAAAGAATAAAGCCTAGTCTTATATTTTAAAAATTATTTAGAGTGATAAATACTTAGTTATGCCCTAGTTAATTTAATTGGAGCATTAAATTTTAAGTTAGATTTTAAAGGGATTAATTTAAGCACCCTTCATTTGAGGTTAGAATGGATGCTAGAAAAATAATTGTTAATTAGCTTTCTAAAGTCGATTAATAGCTACTCGTAATTAATTTTGCTCATGTAAATTAAATTATCTAAATTAAATGACCCTTTAAACAATTATTATAATTATTGATTTAAAAATGGATTTTTAGACTATATAGTCTTATTGGAGATTAAATTTATCTTCATCTTCTATTTTTAATGAGTTTGATTTAATTAATCTATTGACTAGGTAACTTGTGAAAATAAAATTTAATCATTTAGATTTCCGCAAATAAAATTTAATTAATTTCGATACTTAGTTTATATCAGAATTAGCTCGAATATAGATATGGCAAATACATTAGTACATGTCATGTTAGCGAACTTGTTAATTAACTAGTATTTTTAAAAAAAATCATTCCGTTTTTGCCCTAAATTTTGGGCATGACAAAGAGAAACAAATTTAAGAAGTATAAGGGTAAAGGAAAGAGAGATTGTCTTGTAGCTATTGACAGTGGTAATACTGATGATGAATCTGATGATGATGCTAGTGAAGATATTGTGTTTGTAGCTATTAAGGAAGAGATATCAGATCAAAAGGCTTTAGTGTCTAGGATGAATAACTCTGATGATTGGATCATTGACAGTGGTTGTTCACATCACATGACTGGTGATCAGAGCAAATTTCTTTCCTTGAAAGAGTTTGATGGCAGTGTTGTCATATTTTGCAATGACTCACCTTGTATGGTCAAAGGTAAGGGAGTTATTTCTCTTAATAGGAAGAGCAGTGCTGACGATGTTTATTGGGTTGAAGTTCTTAAGCATAATCTTCTGAGTGTGGCACATCTGAATGACAAAGGATACCCACTAAAATTTAGAAATGGTATGTGCCAAATTTTTGACAACAAAGGTGAATTGATTGCAACCAATAAACAGACTAGAGGTAATCTATTTCATCTGAATCCTAAAGTTAGCAACTATTTGATTGCAAAGATAGATGATAGCTGGATTTGGCATAGAAAATTTTGTCATATAAATTTTGACAATATTATTAAAGTGAGTAAGTCTAAGATTGTAAGAGGTCTACCTCAGATAGACAAACCAGTTAATGCTCTTTGTAAAGAATGTCAGTTAGGGAAGATGACTTCTAATTTCAAGAGAAAGTCCTTCTCAGCAGAGAATTTATTAGATTTGGTTCATACTGATCTATATGGACCAATAAGAACCAGAAGCATTTCAAGTGATAGATACTTCATGATATTCACTGAGGACTATTGAAGGATGATGTGGGTCACATTATTGAAAGATAAGAATGAAGCTTTTGGGAAATTCAAGGCATTCAGAGCCTTAGCTGAGAAAGAGAGTGGAAAAAAGATTAAATGTCTGAGAACAGATCAAGGTGGTGAATTTACTTTTGAAAAGTTCACTAAGTATTATGATGAGAATGGTATCAAGTGACATCTTTCTACACCAAGGATACCATAGCAAAATGATATAGCAAAAAGAAACAACCGGTCAGTGGTTGAAGCTGATGGGACGATGTTGATACTAGGAGGTATGACAAAGACATTTTGGAGAGAAGCTATAAGTACAATGGTCTACACAATGAATCGAGTTCTGGTGAAAAGAGGTAAGGACGAGACACCTTATGAGTATTGGTATGGTAGATCACCTGATGTTAGTTATTTTAAGATATTTGGTAGTAAATGATTTATTAAAAGAGGTGACTACATAAGAAAGTTTGAAGTGAAGAGTGATGAAGGCATATTTCTTGGATATTCCACCATGAGTAAGGCCTATAAATATTTCAACAACTAGATTCAAATAATTGTTGAGAGTGTTGATGTTTGAGTAGATGAATGTCCTAAAATTTTAGAAGGAACTAGTTCTGAGAAAAAGGATGAAGATCCTTACATTTTTCTTTCGGAACCTGGAACTGTTAAATCTGAAATCAATAAGGCAAATCCTGATTTACTTGTTCAACCAGGATTGATAATTTCAGAAGAAGATGATGATGAAGAAGTTGAACCCGAGGAGAATGATCATGCTATTCCTAGATATGTGAGACTGAATCACAGTCTTGAGCAGATTATTGAGGATAAGGATGTTGGAGTACTTACTAGAAGAAGAGTTAGAGAGAACTCTTGCATGATCTCCACCATTGAACCAAGAAGTGCTATTGAAGCTTTTAGTGATGATCATTGGGTTTAAGGCAATGGAAGAAGAATTAGATCAGATTGATAAAGATAACACTTGGACCTTGGTACCCCGACCGGTAAACAAGAATGTCATAGGTACTAAATGGGTGTTCAGAAACAAGTTAAATAAGGATGGTGTTGCAGTTCGCAAAAAGGCAAGATTAGTTTGTAAAGGTTATGCACAAGAAGAAGGAGAAGACTATGGAGAAACTTCTGCACTAGTAGGAAGATTGGAAGGAGTTAGAACATTACTTGCATTTGCAGCTCACAAGAAGTTCAAGGTATACCAGATGGATGTTAAGTCTTCATTTTTGAATGGAATATTGGAAGAAGAGGTTTATATTGAGTAGCCTGTTGGTTATGCACTGACAGATAAAGAAGACATGGTATGTAGATTGCATAAAGATTTGTATGGATTAATGCAGGCACCCAGAGCATGGTATGAAAGGATTCATACACGTCTGATGAAGATAGGCTTTGTAAGAACCAGTGATGACAACAACATTTATCTCAAGTCTGAAGGAGATAAAATACTGGTTAGTGAAGTATTTGTTGATGACATTATATTTTGTGGTAATGATGTCATGAGCAACATTTTTGCAAATGAAATGAAGAATGAGTTTGAGATGTCATTAGTAGGAAAAATAAAAAATTTCATAGGCTTGCAGATACAACAAATGAAGAATTGTATTTTCATTACTCTATCTAGGTATGTGAAAGAAGTTTTGAAAACTTTTGGCATGAGTGACTGTAAACTAGTTGGAACACCAATGGTTACAGGTTGTATATTATCCAAGGATGATGCATCTAAGTTTGTAGATGATAAAGAATATAGGTCAATGATTGGCAAGTTGCATTATGTTGTTCACAGTCGACCAGATATTTCCAATGCAGTTGGTATAGTTGCTAGATTTCAAAAGAATCCAAAGGAAGCACATCTGATAGCAACCAAGAGAATTTTTAGATATTTGAAAGGTACAGTTCATTATGGGTTATGGTATCCATATGGAGGAAATTTTGATCTAAAGGTGTACATAGATGCTGATTGGGCACAAAATGTTGATTACCAAAAGAGTACTACCGATGGAGCATTCTTTCTAGGAGGAAGGCTAGTTTCATGGAGTAGTAAAAAGCAGAGTTGTACTTCACAATCTACTCTTGAAGCTGAGTATGTAGAAAATTATATGAATTGCACACAAGCTATTTGGATGAGGCATATTTTGGAAGGTTTTAAGATGAATTTCTCAGAACCTATAAATATTTTGTGTGATAATACTTGTCCAATTAATATTTCTAAGAATATTGTTTAGCATGCAAGGACTAAGAACATTGAACTAGAGTATCATTTCTTGAGGGAGAAAGTTCAAAGTAAAGAGTTATCTTAGAACATGTTTCCACCAAGGAGAGGCTTGCAGATATTTTTACCAAACCTCTGCCTAAGACTACATTTGAGTGTCTTAGAAGACAACTAGGGGTTGTACCCCTTCATGAGGTTAGTTGAATACAATACTAATTGCATCAGTCCCTAAACTACTTGCAGAATTTTACACAGGATTGATGTTTTCGGAGTGGATGTATTCCACAAGGGGAACATCAAGTTTCAGTTTGTTGATGCAAAGGGAGATTTTCATATTACATATTTTTACTTTCAATTTGGCATTGTTGTCAAAGGGGGAGAATAATTATGTAACTAGTGAGAAGAATTTTATGTTTGATTAGGTGAACTAGTGATAGGATAATGACAAATAGAGCATGGTGACTACTTGGTATGTAAACTAGGATTCCTATTCACTTATCATAGCAACAACAAATCAAAGGAGTTGATATATGTATTGCCATCAATGCCAAAGTGGGATATTGTTGGCATTTTTAGTTTATTGATATTTTTCATATAGATTGCATTAATAATATGTTGTCATTGATGTCAATTGAACCGGTGAAAGGCATTCATGATTTTGTTGATGTTACTGTATTTATTGCTTTTGCATTGCAACTAGTATGATAAAATTTGAAGATGTTGTAAATTGGTATATGGTAGTTTGTATGTTGAACCGATGTATAAGGTTAAACCTTTCTATATTTTGTAACCGGTAAACCCTACCAGTTATTTTTTGTTAAACCCTAACCCATCAAGTTTTATGATTTAAGATCAGTTGATCGAGCAATAATGATGGTGACACATGTGGTCATTGTTTGAAGATGATTTCATGTTGTTTTGGTGCATTTTATTGTCTTGGAAAAGAGAAAAGTGGATTGCATCAAATGCATAGCACGTGATGAGTTACAAGTCCGATGAAGCGGTGATTATGGAGCAGTTGGAATTTTCTTGTTAAATGTGAAGAGACTGTTATGATTTTGAATGGTCAAGATTATACCAACTTATTTGTAATCTCCATGATGAGAATTAGGTTTTTGTTGTGTTACTGACCTATTTGATTTGTATTTAAGGTCGATGACATTGTTTCATTTAAGAGTTGGCAGAGTTGGCAGAAATTAGTTGAGTGTAAGGTTGCCTAACCAGGAGGATGGATTTGCAATTTGAGTGAAGACAGATTTGAAGCTTAAGAAGGATCTGATCAAGCAGATGTAGTTCTATTCAAACAGATAAAAAAAACCTATTTTTTTCTAACAATCACAATAGAAATTCAAATCCCCTAACTGGCTAAGCTCTAAAAATCTTGGTTACTTTCTAAATCCTCTCACAAGGTGATCCATTAGTTTGGATTCTCAAATCCTCCAAGGAGGTTAGTCCTAACAGGGTATTGTTCTTTTAATCAAGGCGTATTTGTAAAATCCTCTAACAGGGTGATTCCTGATAGAACCAGATCTTAACAGAACGTATTGTAAATCTTTAACATGCTTGACTCCTAACAGGGTGAACTTCAGAAGAGTTCATATAGCTATCTTTGTGAGTCTCATCTCATGATGGTTTTTACCTATATGGGTTTTCCACGTATAAATATTTGTGTCAAGTGGTGAATGCATTTTGTGGTTATGATATAATTTAGTTAAGCATTATTGATATTTACAAGTTTAAAGTTGTTTTACTGTTAAATTGGTATAACAGTCAAACCGGTTGATATTGATATTGATATTGGTTAATGTTGATAATCTTTGAGATATTATCTTGACAGAACTATTTTGATTAATAAGTTTGAGTTTGGGAGTTTGTATTAGTTTTTTAGTATACTGATTCACCCCCCCCCCATCTTAGTATTCTATTGGATACTTATTTCTTTCATCATATCATAAGAATCCATCCCAATGTTCATAAGCATAGGATTTAAAACTTCAAGTTCTTCGTAGATTCTAGATTTCTTAGAGAAAATATTTTTAAAATGCAAGACATTCCAGGACTTAATCTTTTCTTTAATAAAGGAGAGCTTTTTGACCAAACAAAACATTCTAGTTGCATAAATAAAAGGGAGCGAGGCTCACCAAGATTCCAATAACATTAGAAAAGAAGGATCTCTAAACCACATAGGCTTAAATTTAAACAAAGATTTTCTAGGAGCCCTATCATCCAAAATAGACAACATGATTAGAAAATGATCAGAGCCTGAATTGGACAATACCATAACAACAACGTCCACATCTGAAGAGATCCAATTATCAGAAATAAAAAATCAATCAAGTCTTTTAGAAATATGTGAAAAATCTTTCGTCATATTAGTCCAACTAATAGGACCATTCAAAGTTTTATAGTCAAACAAACCATTATTCTAAATGAAAGTAGTAAAATCAACCACAATATGTTTATTTGGTAAAATGACCCTAATTTTTTCATCTTCACAAGAAATAGGATTAAAGTCTCCACCAAAAACCACAAACTAGCCTCACAAAGGAGAGGAAGCAACATTTAAAAAATCCCAAAGGGCTCTTTTCCCCAAGATAGACATTGGACCATAAACATTAAATAGCCAAAATTTCATATTAGAAAATCTACTTTTTACCAATGCTAACATCCATAGAGGGGCAGAGACAATAAAAGATAATTCAGTAGAAACATCATTCCAAAGAAAATCTAAACCCCAAGAAGCCCTCGTAGAGGGGGAAACACAAAATTTCCAAACTTTCCAATTAGAAAATAAAAAGTCAGCACCCTGCATACTTAACTTAGTTTCTTGCAACATAAGAACATCACACTTCATTAAGTCCAACTATGATTTAATAAAGTGTCTCTTGTTAGGGGCCTTTAAGCCCCTAACATTCCAAGAAATGACCTTCATTTCTCTCAAGGAGACGCAATCTCTCCCCTCTGTTCAATAGCATCACCAAGACCAACAATGCCCACCCCAAAAGAAGCCTGAAGATTACGTTTGGAAGAAATCGACCTAGCAACAATAGGGCTAAATTTTGTTTTCCTTTTTACAGAACTAGAACCTGAGCTTAAAAGTGTAGAGTGAATGCCAACATCTATTTCCGGCTGTGTATAAAATGCCTTTGGCTTCCTACCTCACTTTGTAGGAGAGGGAGAAGGAGAGGAGGGAGACAAAGGAATCTAAACCAAAGGCTTGTTAATTATAGGGTCAAATTCAATACTAGTGACCACACATAAGGCATTCTCACAATCCTGAGCTTTATTTGGAAAGAAAATTTCAAAAGGATTGCAGGTCGGAGGGATAACAAAGGAGGAATTCAAATTGACCAAATCTTGATCAATCGCATCTACCACCTTATTCGTAACATTAGTATTCAGAGTAATATTATGTTCAAAAACCAGCCTCTGAACTTCATAAATTAAACCCTCATTAGGAAGAAACAAAGTCGAGTCAAATCAATTAACCAAAGGGAGTGATTCCCCTTGAGGCAATCCAACAGAGTTCATAACCAAACTCCCCTCATTAGGAAGCCCTAAAGGAGGATCCATCCCCATAAAATCCTTGAGTTTTTGCACATCCATCATATGGAGAGATGCATCCCCAATAGGGACATCATTCTCCAAATTAGAAATCCCTTGAGTATTAGTTGATTTTGGCAGACACATAGGGTGAGAAGCAATGTGGATTCGATTTTCATGTTCGACAGAAGAATCAAGGTCTTCAACATTTATATTAGTAGACATTGAGGGTCGAGCCACCTTATCACCAAACATAAATCCTTTAAGGGTAGTAGAAAAAGAAGAATCCATAACCATAGAAGACTTAACAAACCATTCAGAATCACGAACAATGCTCTACCGCCAAATCCCATCAATAGATTTTAAATTACAATTACAAGGGACCATAGAGGATGAGGTAAGTAACACATAGATCTTAACCCTAAAAACCCCATCCTCAAATACCAAATGTGAATGAATAAACTTTCCAAGGGAATCCCCAATTCTTTGTAAATATTAGGGTCAGAAAATTCATATGGAAGCCCAGGTAGCGAGAACCAAGTAGGGATAGTTTTAACAATATGCTGAGAAGTAGAAAAAAATGGTTTCCAATTCTCAACAAAAATTAAATTACGACCAAACTTAAAGAATGGTTTTACCAGAGCCTGTTGTTTAGCATCCTCAGAATCAAAGATAAAAATGAAAGAGCTTGAAGAAAGAACCAGTAAGTAAATCGCACCATACCTGAGCGAGTGAATGTTATGATGGAGCTTGGAAAGCAAAATGTTATCACCCCAAACCTGAATTAATACGGAAGAGAATGCAAATCCGTGGCTTTTTATCAAATGGGGCTTCAACCATTGAAATGAAAGGTATCGAGAGCCAAAACTTATCCAATGAGGTCTCCTTACTCAAGGGCTTGTCCTTATCCTAAACGACTGGAATTGCCATAGATGGTCGTGAAAACCATGCGAAATTTTCAATCGCCACCTTACTAGAACTAGAGATGCTTCTAGGGTTATTTCTAAACCTCCCAATTCTCTAGAAATTTGCAGATGAATCCCGAGAGGACTTCTGATTTGGTCTTGCTACTTTCTTCTTCCGCGGATGAAAAATGCCCTTGAAATATTTAGACCTGGGCCACCCACCATCCCTGCGATGCCACTCATTATTTTCCATAGCAAGCACATCAACCCACTTCCCATTCTAAAACACCCATTGAGGGATGTGGTCACTTTGCAAACCAAAGGGATCTAAGAGAGGAAGAGGATCTCCAAGGGAATCTTCACCCCTGCTCAAATTTTGCAGCGAAACCCTAGAATGCTACATTTAGACCCCACTCATTCGTCTTTTTTAATATATGAAATATAAGATTAAGGAACACAATGAGATAAATTAAAGAATAATCATATAACACAACCCTCTAAATCACTTAATCACATAACCTCTCAAGAAAAATGATTTTGCACTTTATACTTAGAATAATTATAAATTCCACTTGCAAAAAAAATATAAGTGGCTTTTTATTTGAATGTTTACAATTTTTGAAAATAAGGTTCGATCAAAGTGTATTCAATGCAATAAAATTACTAAAATTTATGCAATATTTAGAGAGAGAGAGAGAGAGAGAGAGAGAGAGAGAGAGAGAGAGAGAGAGAGAGAGAGAGAGAGAGAGAGAGAGAGAGAGAGAGAGAGAGAGAGAGAGAGATTTGGGGATGGGGATAGAGAGGTGAGATAGAGAGGAGAGAATGTGTATCAAATATTTAGAGAATAGAGGGGAGATATAAAGAAGGGTTAGAGAGATAGGTTTCAATCTTGGAGGAGAGGAGAGAGTGAGATAGACACATGGGGGAGGGGGGGAGTGATAGGTAGAGAGATAGGTCTAGAGATGGAGGAAGATAAAGATGGTGAAATAGAGAGAGAGAGAGAGAGAGAGAGAGAGAGAGAGAGAGAGAGAGAGAGAGAGAGTTTAATAATAAGTGTTTGGTGATTACTGATATTTAATTATGTCTGGGAAATTATAAGATCTAGAGCTTGGGGAGAGAGGAGAGAGTGAGATTGGTGCAAGAGCACCTAGGACTTAGGCTAGTAGTCTTTTCTCAATTTTTGCTTGTACTGACCCTAGCCAAACTAGGTAGTGAATAAGGACTCCAGGAGGGTCCAAGAATGAGTTCTTAGAGTCAATGTAGGCCTAGGATTGAGTTAATTCTTCTTAGGTTTGGATTTTGTGCATAAATAGTGGTTTGATCAGGTAGTTGACCTTCTTGATGGTCAAAAGTGTCAAAACTTGGTGTAGGCATTAGGGAGGGTTAAATTAGTCTTAGACATGTTTTAAAAGTCATGAGTGATGACTTAGAATAGGTCTCATAGGTAGAGAAGGCCAAATGTATGCAAAACGTTGTCATGACAACTTTTGAAAGTTTTCATGACAACTTTTGAAAGTTGTCATGACAACTTTTGAAAGTTTTCATGACAACTTTTGTCCTAATTTGATTAGCAATGGAGTTAGCGATTGTCCAATGCCCTAGAAAGACTCCACACATGGGAAATTATATAAGAACCCTCTCTTTCATGGTTACCAAGGTTAGAGTCTTTGCTTTGTAAGTTCAACAATCTGAAACTACTCATTTTCAGACTAGTTGGCATCATTTCGGCTTGTTTTACTTATTTTGTGAATGAAAATAGATTGAATCCATTGATCCAGTAATGGATTGAGTTTATTTGGTGTGTTTTAGATTTGGTAGTTCCATTTCAAGCTTTGTAGATAGTTTGTATTTGTATTTTCTTTTTTTGGTTTGCAAACAAGCAGTTTTGGCTTGTAAATAACAGTTTTATGTAAAATGTTGCCCCATGAATTCCACACATGCTACCATCACAGCCTATTGGGACATGAACATAAACCACTTGTATAGATTACATATGTAGGGACAAGTGCTAGAGATGACATTTAATGTGACTGTCACCTTATTCAAGGCAAGGCCAGGAGCAACCCGGCTAGAGGAGATAGGGTGAAATTGAAGTGCAAAGTGCAGGGGTGAATGCCAAATCACCACCTAAGCTTTTGGAGGAGTCCATAAAGTTCAAGGGGAAGCCTTGAAAAAGTCATTTGTCTCCCAAAAACCAACTTGACCAGTCACTACCGGCTAGAAGGCCTAGAAACTCTTCAAAACTCTCATTTTGGGGTTAGGACATTGTACGGTGGAGTAAGGAACCAAAAGGACAAAAATAACTTGAGGTTAGATGATTCATTGAAGAAAATCCAAACTTTTTATGGGGTCTTTTGGACCATTTTCCTCCAAGCCCTAGAAAACCAGATTTTGGAGGCCTAATTGGGGCTCTTTCCTAGTAGCCCTTCCCTAGGCAAAATGGTGAAATCAATAAGGAGGGAAAAGAAAGAAAACCTTTAAAGGAACTAAAAGGCATTAAAAACATGTTATTAGCCACCTCCACACCTCTACATCAACTCATAACATCAAGAGGCCAATCTAACAAGTTGAAGCCAAGACAACCATGATGAGCACATGGGAAGCATTGTGAATTGGTAGGGTTCCTAGCTTAAAAACTTGAAGAAAACACCTTGGAATGGTTAATAAGAAAGCCCTAGAAGATATTGAGAAGGAATTGGAGGTCTAGAGTGCAATTAGGCCTGAAGAGTTGTCGGAATTGAGCAACACCAACTAGGTGAACCCCATCCAATTAGTATCAAAGCCTATATGATTTGGGCTGGAAGAGTTGATGTCCTTAGTGGAATCTGTAGGAAACAACAACAAATTGACTAACACATTGTTGGAAAAGAAAGTGGATGATCAGGAGGAATAGAATAGACTCTTGAAAGAAAAGTTGATTGAATTGGAGAGTAAGCTTGGTGAAATTGAAACCAAGGTACATGAAGTGTTGGTAAAGGTTGAAGGAGCATAAGCGAAGGGTGAAGAAATGTCAAAGATGGACAAAGTACCTGAATCTGATCCTATTTTATAACAAGAACCTTTCCTGAAGGCATTGAAATCCTTGAGTGGTAAATCACTAGAAGGGTTGCCATTGTTCACTAGTAAGATGGAAACATAAGTGGTCCTAAAATGGATAGAAGGCATGGAGAACCATTTTGAATGTGAAGGCATAACTAAATCCTAGAGAGTCAAGGCAACCAAGTCTAGGATGAGAGGAGCTGCTCTCATATGGTGGAAATTTGTGCAAGATGAGAGGAAGAAAATGGGCAAAGAACCCATCTCTTCTTGGAAGGGGATGTTAGTCAAAATCAAAGAAGTCTATTTCCTTGATGACTATGAAGTGCAAATTCATAGGAAGAGACAAAACTTAAGACAAAAAGACCTTGATTTCAGTAGTTATACGGAGGAGTTTCACAAACTTATCCTTAGATCTCATGCAGTGGAAGAAGAGAGTCTCAAAGTTGCTAGGTACCTAAATCATCTATGGTAAAACATACAAGAAGAAATCAGTCTAATGAGCCCAAAGACAATTCATCAAACCTATCAACTTGCCCTTAAGGTGGAAGAAAAATTGACAAAAAGACATGATTCAAGTAAAAATAGGGGCAAAGGTAGAGAAAAAGACAATAGAGGCCATAGGGGAGGCTTTGGAGGAAGAATTTCTGAACAAAGAACACAAGGTGAGTCTAAACTCACTGAGAAGCAAGAGAGTGGCACTAATAGAGGAGGATTTAATAGAGGAAGGGGGTCCAACAATGGTTTTAGAGGAAGATCCACTGGCCAAGGTAGAGGTTCCTCATATTTTGCAACAATGAAGTGTTACCATTGTAACCAACTTGGTCATCCAGTGTATAGGTGTCTAGAGAAGGGGTCATCATCCCAAGGTAGTGAAAGAAGAGTGAACTATCTTCAAGAAGAGTCTTCAAGAAGCAAGACCTCAGAGGTTGCCTTAGAATCAAAAGTAGGTAACAACTTGATGATAAGGACAACCTTGATAAAAGAACTGGTTAGAGAAGAGCCTAGTCAAAGAAGGTCATTATTTAGGATCAAATACAAGGTTATGGATAAAGTTTATAAAGTGATCATTGATTCAGGTTCTATAGACAACATTGTGTCAGAAGAGGCAATGAGTAAGCTCAAATTGCAAAGGATACCTCACAACAACCAATATAGAGTCACTTGGTTGAACAAATGCCAACATGTCCTAGTTAATGAGAAAGCATGGGTGGATTTTACCATTGGGAGATATAAGGACAATGTGCTATGTGATGTCCTAC
The DNA here is from genome assembly GCF_030272615.1 of Cryptomeria japonica. Classification (NCBI taxonomy): domain Eukaryota; kingdom Viridiplantae; phylum Streptophyta; class Pinopsida; order Cupressales; family Cupressaceae; genus Cryptomeria; species Cryptomeria japonica. The sequence continues at coordinate 795,039,741 of NC_081409.1, read as the reverse complement.
CCATAGATTCATGCCATCTTCTATTAGGAAGACCATAGAAATTTGATAGACAAGCTATCCATGATGGAGCCAAAAATGAATACTCATTAAAGAAAGATGGAGTCACATTCAAGATTCAGTCTATCCTTGAGGAAAGTAAAAAGAGGGCAGCAGGTCCTAATGTTCTTTTGGTGAGTGAAAATCAATTCTTGAAGACACTTGAGGAAGGTGAAGGTATAGGGTTTTCACTAGTAATGAATCCTAAGGAGGAAGACAAGAAAGAGTAGACGGATTTGCAAAAAGAGGTTTAAGACTTGTTGAAGAAATTCAAAGGCATAGTAAGTGATGGACAGCCAGCCACCTTACCTCCTAGAAGAACCATAAGCCATCAAATAGACTTCATTCCCGGAGAATCCTTACCTAACAAGGAAGCTTATAAAATGAATCCCCAACAAAATGTTGAGATTGCCGAGAAAATCCAAGAGCTCTTAGACCAAGGCCTAATTAGGAAAAACATTAGCCCTTGTGTTGTCCCTATTGTGTTAGCCCCAAACAAAGGTGGTACTTGGAGATTGTGTACTGATTCTAGAGCTATAAATAGGATCACCATTAGATACAGGTTTCCAATTCCTAGAATAGAAGACCTAATGGATTGTTTAGGAGAAGCTAAGTACTTTACCAAGATTGACCTTAAAAGTGGATATCACCAAATTAGGATTAAGGAGGGTGATGAGTGGAAAACTACATTTAAGACAACAACGGGTCTTTATGAATGGCTTGTAATGCCATTTGGCTTATCCAATTCTCCAAGTACCTTCATGAGACTCATGAATGAGGTGATGAAGGACTTCATAGGTAAATTTGTGGTGGTATACCAAGATGATATTCTCATTTGCAGTAAGGATAGGGCAGATCATATTAATCATTTGCAAGATGTACTACAAAGATTGTATGATGAAAAGGTAACCATGAATTTGGATAAGTGTGAATTTGTTAAGAAGGAGTTGATTTACCTTGGGTTTTTGTTGTCTCAAGGAAACCTCAAGATGGATCCCAACAAGGTTGAAGCCATAGTAAATTGGCCTACTTCTAAGTCAGCAACAGAGGTGAGAAGATTCCATGGATTAGCTCAGTACTATAGGAAGTTCATTAGGAAATTTAGTACTATATGTGCACCAATGTTAGACACCATTAGAGGTGTAATGAAGGCAAAATTTCAGTGGAATGAACAAGCAAATAGAGGTTTTGAAACCTTGAAGGAGAAGATAGCTACTCAACCGGTGTTGGTATTGCCTAGTTTTGAGAAACTTTTCGTAGTGGAATGTGATGCAAGCAATGTTGCAGTAGGTGTTGTCCTAAGACAAGAAGAAAGACCTGTAGCCTTCCATAGTGAGAAGATAAGTGACGCAAAGAGGAAATACTCCTCTTATGACTTGGAATTATATGCTTTAGTGCAGGCTTTGAGGAAGTGGAGACACTATCTCCTTCCTAAGGAATTTGTAGTTTATACGGACAACCAAGCATTGAGATTTCTAAACTTACAAGACAAACTCATTCATAAACACATGAAATGGGTGGAGTACATGAAAGCCTACATATTCACAATCAAGCACAAGAAAGGATAGTTAAACTGGGTTGCTGATGCATTAAGCAGGAGACTTTTGACAGTCCAAGAAATCCAATTGAGGAGCATAGGAGTTGACAATTTTAGAGACTTATACCTGGAGGATGAAGAATTCTCAAATGCCTACAAGATGTGTAAGGAGTATCAAAATCATTTCCATAATGAGTATTCTAATTTTACTTTGCAAAATGGACTACTGTTTAGAGGTGGGCAACTTTGTGTGCCTAGAGGCTCAATGAGAGAAAATCTCATACAAGAGAAGCATAATGACAACCTTAGTGGACATTTTGGAGTCATTAGACTCAAGAGTTGGTTCAAAGATATTACTATTGTCCAAGGATGAATCAAGATGTGAAAAAATATGCGGAGACTTGCATAGTTTTCCAAAATACCAAAGGTACTTCTACAAATGCCGGTTTACACCCACCTCTTCCCATACCAAATAGACCTTGGGAGTGCATTAGTATGGAATTTGTCATAGGTTGACCAAGGAAAAAGTAGGGATTTGACAACATTTAAGTCATTGTGGACAGATTTAGCAAAATGGCTCACTTTGTACCTTGCAAGACTACTCATGATGCATGCCAAATAGCTCATTTGTTCTTCAAAGAGGTAGTAAGGATACATGGTTTACCCATGAGAATTGTTTAAGATAGAGACTTAAAGTTCATGAGTCATTTTTGGAAGACACTTTGGCAAAAGCTTGGCACCAACCTATCTTTTGGATCTGCCTACCATCCTCAAAAAGATGGGCAGACCAAAGTGGTGAATAGAAGCTTAGGAAAATTGTTGAGGTGCCTTACCAAGGAATATGGTTAGACATGGGATCAAGTACTTTCACAAGCTGAGTATGCATACAATGAAACCATTAATAGGACTACTAGCAAGAGCCCTTTTGAAGTGGTCTATGGTGTACACCCAAGAGGTATTTTGGAGTTGAGAGACTTAGGTAGTGCAACAACAAGAAGTGGATATGCATAAGACTTTGCTCAGTCAATGAAGGAGGTACATAAATTAGTCAAGCAAACCTTCATGGAGAACACAAGGAAACTCAAGCAAAAAGTTGATGAGAGAAGGAAGAACCTACAATTTCAAGTGGGAGATCTTGTCATGGTGCACCTAAACAAAGCAAGGATACAACAAGGAGTGCCTAACAAGTTACAAATGAGAAGGTTGGGTCCATGTGCCATTCTAGCCAAGTATGGAGAAAATGCATACAAGGTGGACCTACCTATTGACATAGGATTGTCACCGGTTTTTAACATAGTATACTTAGTTGCCTACAAGGGACCAATTCAAGGTCTAGATTATAGTCACTCAAAGGTATTAGATGATGTGACCAACCTTCAATTACCAGCCAAAACAAATCCAAAGGATGAGAAGGTGTTGAGTTCAAGGATTGCCAAGAAGACAAGGCATCAAGCCTATTGGGAGCACCTAATCAAATGGTAGGGTATGGATGATACTGAAGCTAAATCAGTGCTAGAGACAGAGTTTAAAATGCTATGCATTGATCACAATCTGATTCCCAAGGAGGTGACATGATTTTCTTTTGTTTGGGAGAATGGTACAGGAGCACCTAGGACTTAGGCCAGTAGTCTTTTCTCAATTTTGCCTTGTACTGACCCTAGCCAAGTCAGGTAGTGAATAAGGACTCCAAGAGGGTCCAAGAGTGAGTGTTTAGAGTCAATGTAGGCCTAGGATTGAGTTAATTCTTCTTAGGTTTGCATTTTGTGCATAAATAATGGTTTGAGTAGGCAGTTGACCTTCTTGATAGTCAAAAGTGTCAAAACTTGGCATAGGCATTAGGGAGGGTTAAATTAGTCTTAGAATTTTTTTAAAAGTCATGAGTGATGACTTAGAATAGGTCTCATAGGTTGAGAAGGCCAAAAAGTTCAAAAGTGCAAAGTTGCAAATCGTTGTCATGACAACTTTTGAAAGTTATCATGACAACTTTTATCCTAATTTGATTAGCGATGGAGTTAGAGATTGTCCAATTCTATAAGAACCCTCTCTTGCATGGTTACCAAGGTTAGAGTCTTTTTTTTGTAAGTTCAACAATCTGAAACTACTCATTTTCAAGCTAGTTGGCATCATTTTGGCTTGTTTTACTCATTTTGTGAATGCAAATGGATTGAATCCATTTATCCAATAATGGATTGAGTTTATTTGGTGTGTTATAGAGTTGGTAGCTCCATTTAAAGCTTTTTAGATAGATTGTATTAGTATTTTCTTGTTTTGGTTTGCAAACAGCCAGTTTTGGCTTGTATATAGTAGTTTTATATAAAATGGTTGCCCCATGAATTCCACACATGCTACCATCATGGCCTATTGGGAGATGAAGGGAAACCACTTTCATAGTGTATATATGTAGGGACTAGTGCTAGAGATGATATTTAATGTGTCTGTCACCTTATTCTAGGCGAGTCCAGGAGTAACCTGGGTAGAGGAGACAAGGTGAAATTGAAGTGCAAAGTGTAGGGGTGAATGCCAAACCACCACCTAAGATTTTGGAGGGGTCCATAAATTTAGTAAAGAATTTCCAATGCAAGGGGAAGCCTTGAAAAAGTTTATTTGTTGCCCAAACACCAACTTGACCAGTCACTGCCAGCTAGAAGGCAGAGAAACCCTTCAAAACCCTCATTTTGGGGTTAGGACATTGTTCGGTGGAGTAGGGAACCAAAACCACAAAAATAACTTGATTTTAGATGATTCATTGAAGAAAATTCAAACTTTCTATGGGGTCTTTTGGACTATTTTCCTCCAAGCCCTAGAAAGCCGGATTTTGGAGGCCTAATTGGGGCTCTTTCCTAGTAGCCCTTCCCTAGGCAAAATGGTGAAATCGGTAAGGAGGGAAAAGAAAGAAAACCTTTAAAGGACCCAAAAGGAATTCAAAACATGTTAGTAGCCACCTCCACACCTCTGCATCAACTCATAACAATAGGAGGTCAATTTGATAAGTTGAAGCCAAGACAACCATGATGAGCACATGGGAAGCGTTGTGAATTGGTAGGGTTCCTAGCTAAAACACTTGAATAAAAAATGTTGGAATGGTTAAGTGTTAGATACTGAGAGGGGGGCATGAATCAGTATCAGACTGGTGATAAGTATTTCTTATGTTAAAACATACAGAACATAAAATAACAATATACCGGTATGCAAGAATTAATGCAATTAACAAAAGAAGAAACATTCACATGAAAAGAACACCATAACACAAGATGTTTAATGAGGAAACCCGGTGTGGGAAAAACCTCAGTGGGATTTGTGACCCACAATATTCACGTACTAGCCAATAAGAGAATATTACTTACAATAGGGGCCTACACATGCAGGAAGGCCAACTGCCTAGAGCTCACTGCTCAATGAGAAGTCACATTGACTTACAATAAGGATTATACTAATCCAATTACTTGTACTACTTTACAATAGCATCTCCATGCCAGATTCAGTACTGGTTCTTGCTCTGTTATTTACATATACCCTTGACCTATAATTCGTACATTGGGTCTACCTCATAATTTTTATGCTCGCTACATTCCCTTTTTTAAATGTCTACAATGATCTCCTTTATATACAAGAGTCATTTTAAAATTTGCCAAGTTGGCTTACAATAATAAACAAAATATTACATATAAAAAAATCTTGTCCGCTTCTATGCCGGTATACATCTTTTCTTCTGTGCCGGTGCTGGTACCGATGCTGATGTAGAGTGATCTTGTTGATGTCGTTGCATTGTCTTGCCTGTGTAATGCTTTGTCAGTATGATGTCTTGTTGGTGCCATAGGATTGCAAGGTTGCCATCAATGACAAAACCTTCAATCACATACAATGTCTCATTGGAGTGTCCATATGCCAACATAAAGAAGCAAGCCATAGAAGAGGTTGAGAAGGACTTGGAGGTATAGAGTGCAATTAGGCCTAGAGACTTGGTGGAATTGAGAAACACCAACTAGGCGAAGTGTCAGCAAACTAGGTGAACCCCATCAGAGATAGAGAGATGTGAAGAGAGAAGGATAGATAGGAAAATAGATAGGTCAAGAGATTAGGAGAGACAAAAAGCGTGAGATAGAGAAATAGAAAGTGAATGATGATATCAGCTCACTGATTATTGAAATTTGACTGTCTGAAAAATTATAAGATCTCCTAAAATCTAGAAGCTACATTATGACTCCTAGAGATCTGAAACCAGTCTTAAACATCCTAACAATATATACATAAAATATAACTTAAAGTATAAGAAAGATAAAAGATAAAGAGAAAATGTAACTAATACTTTAATGTTATATTTTATGTATATATCCTTCTGAAAAAATTAAGGGAATGATAAAGAAAGTGCCATCTATGTTTATGTTCCTTATCTAATTTAATGTAAGCATATCGCGTACATGTTTATCTTGCTAAAAATAACCCGTACATATTTTTATTTTTAAAAACACGATCACGTTTTTATTTTTTTTAAATGTGATTGCGTTTTTGTTTTAAAAAAACCATATGCATTTAAAATTTAAAGAACCTGTATGCATTTTGCCTTGTACTTAGGCTTGGGAGCCTTTTTTCCCTCCATTTTACATGTTTTCTACTTTGAATCTAGTTTCTCAACTTTATTGTCATCAGGTTTACACATTATCAAGTAGGTATTTCTAAAATTGCCACCATAATTTCACCCATTTTCTGAGATTTATAACCATATAATTTTTAAAAAAATTGAGTGCAACATTAACATATTAATCTCGAATTTCTTTTACTAGTGTCTCCATAGTTCTCAGAGACATATGTGTACCATTTTTTTTAATAACTTTTGATCTACTTATGCAAATTTTAAAAAAATTATATATTATTGTAATGCACTTGATTCTTTAAACTTCTTAAAAAAAAATTGCATTTTCAACTATTTTGGTGCAAGTTATGCTTCACGCACAAATAGGTAGATGATGTTCAGGATGTGCCTATTTCAAAAAATCATAAAAAAAAATACTCAAAAAAAAAACTATAATAAAATACACAACTTCTAGTGCTCACTCTTAGTTATCTTTCTACCAAATTATTTGTCATAATACTAAATCTAACTATGACCTTTTTGATGTGAATGCTAGACACTATGTTAAGCTTTTTAAGAAAAAATCAGAAACTATTTTTCTTGCCTGAGGGATTTGACCCCTTTAATCTTATCCAATTTTGAAAAAAAAACAGTAGTTTAGAAACTAGATTTAGAGTACTACAATATTTTTTCTTTGAGAATCTTCATATTTCAAGTGGACAAGTTTGAAATTGCTCCTCCAAGTTTAGGTTTAGCTATTTTCTAAAAAAAGGTGTCCACTTATACCCTGCTTTTTTCACACCATCTTGGTGCACTTACTCTTACAACTCCATATCCACCTTGGATGGGTCCATCCTCCTTGGTCAATCCCAAGATTATGAAAGGTAGGCCATCCATTCTACATCTTAGCTGATGAGCATATAAGGTTAGTTGTCCATTCCATCTTTGGGTGTTATACTTGATAAGAGTGTGAGATAGGGGTCATCCTCTTACCTCTTATGAACCTGGAAGTGGGGCCACCCTTCCTATTTCCAAGACAAATCCTTATATTCAAAACTAATTTCTTAAGGAGATTTCTATAGTATCCTTGATTTCTTGATTTCTCTTTATCATCATTTCTTAAAGGATTGATGAGTGTATGCTTAAATGATACTTAAATAAATTGATGCTTTAATCATTGATAATTGAAAGATTTATTGATAGAATGGTTGATACTTGAACAATTGATGTTTGAATGATTGATATTAGACTGATTGAATTAATGGAATAATTATTTCTTGGTTTTCTTTCTTGATTCCTTTATTCTCAATTGATGATCAATGGATTTTCTTTGATTTGATATATTAGTGATTGATGATAGAATGACTGGTGAATTCATAGAGTGATGATTGATAAGTGATCCTTGAATGCTTGGAATAATTTCCCCTTTATACTTTATTGGTGAAAGGGTCACCACCTTTGATAAGAATTGAGTCACCACCCTCTATTGCTACCTTTTGCTTTTGACAATAATAAATTATTTTCCAAATTCATCTCTCTTCCATGTCCTCCTCAATTGAAACCTTCTTCCCTTTATATCTTCTAATCTAAGGGATAAGTCACACCTATTCATTATATCTACCATTCGCAATGCTACTACTTATTAAGTTACCATTAGTTTTATGACAAAAGTCATTCTATATACACTAGTTGGTTACCTCTACCAAAATATTCAGTTGGTAAGCACAGTGCAAGTCAGTTATAGAAGAAAGTAGTCTCAGAGCCCAGTATACACCAAGCAGTCTACCGAGTAGCAAAGATGATACACCGAGTTGATATACATCGAGTGAAACATGTTACCAGATTCATTGAACCTGGACACATATGGAAACATGTTACAAGATTGAGGAACAAAGAACCGTTATCACATTGGAAATTGCACTTCAAGATTTTGTATGATTTAGAGGTCATTTATCCAATGAAATATTTTGTATAGTTATTCATTCGAGAAATCATGTTTGTAAGATCGAAGCATGAACCTGATCACCGACATAAGAGATCTATCTATACAGTATGAAATAAGGATTAGATATGAGTGTATGAAGAAAGACATATGTAAAACATAAGGATACACAAAGTATTGTGACTGTTAGAGACACAAAGGTCACCAAGAAGCATTTCAAAAAACAGTCAAAGAACAGAGTAAACAGAAGGGTTTACCGAGTTACTTTATGGGTTACTGAGGTATGCTATAAGCAAGGTAATCTTATTTGAGCACATAGAATCTGCTATAACATTTCAGATGTGAAGTTGTAGATATTTGTAGTGATTTTATTGTAATATTTTGAAGTTGTAAGAGAAACCTTTAACAGGGTTAAAGACTCTAACAAAGTCTATAAATTGTAAAGCCTTTAACTAGGTGCGACATTTAGATTAAGTGTTGTAAAATCCTTTAGCAAGGTAGATCTAACAGATCTTGATACTCCTAATAGGGTAAGCTATCAAAAATAGCTAAACATGTAGCTCTAACCGAGCAACCTTTATTATTGCAATAGTGAAGTTGTGGGTGCCATCCCCACCGCAGTTTTTCTCTCTAACAGAGAGTTTCTGCATAACCAAAATATATGTGTTATGGAGTGAATCATGTATGATTTTTATTTATTTGTTTTAGCTTTATGTTATGTTACAACAGTTTTTGGTTTATACATAATAGTACAGTTATTGTTGAGAAAAATATTTGAGGTACTAATTCACCCCTCCCCTCTCAGTACATTAGCTTTCCATATTAGGCCTAACAATTGGTATCAGAGCATGAATCTTGGAAAAGGGTTTAACAGCCTAAATAAAAAGATCTTATCAATGGAAGGCTATAAACAGTCTCAGGGAATTGTGTATCTGCAAGAAGAGTTGGATCATGCTAATCAAGTGATTGCAGATATGCAAAGACAAATGCAAAAATCATTGAAAGTTAGAAGAAGATTATCTGATGATTTGTAGGACTCTCAAGAGTTAGTGTAACAAATTGAAACATCATCTGAGAACAGTATGTCTGAAGAGACTGAAGAAATGATTGGAGTATTGAGAGAAAAGAACAAAGCACTGACTGATCAGCTGAAAGCAATGAAAAGAGAACATGAACATTTTAGCACACAGATGACTGAAAATCTTGATGCATTGAGGACAACTAAGGATAATATAAGAGATCTAGAAAGAGAAAATCAACAACTTAAAGCATTAATATCTGAAAAGAATGATGAAATCACAAGGTTGACTGGTATTCAACAAAATCTATCAAATCACTTAGGTTATGCACATCATGATGCAAATCTGAAAGATGATGAGAATCAAGCATTAAAACTTGAAGTATCAAGGTTGACTGATGAACTTGAAATAGAGAAGAAATCCAAAGAAACACTGAAGAAGAGTTATGAAGCATCAAAGATGTTGGATGTACAACTGAATACAAGAAGACCCAACAAAGTTGTAGGACTCGGTTACAAAGGAAAAGACTCTACCGAGAAGGGAATTCATACTACCGAGAGAGGAGAATCATCAAAGCAAGCTGGAGACAAGAAGAATATCAAAGGAAAGAAGCCTATTTGCAACTACTATGGAAATCAAGGTCATATAGCTAACATGCGCCTAATTAGAAAAGGTAAGCAACCGAATGCCACAAAGTCTAATGGTTATTGTCACAATTGCAATAAATATGGTCACACATCTAACCAATGTAGGACAAAGTCTGCTACCAATTATCAAAAGGCAAAATTCAAAGGATTTTGTAAAAACTGCAATAGATATGGACATAGTATCGAGAAGTGTTGGTTTAAGCAAAAGAACTATATATGGTCTGCACATCGAGCAAATCCTAGAGGCTACCGAACTCACACAAATCCTTACTGACAGTATTCTGCAATACCATGGGATTACAATACAAGGATATGGTGTGAATGTTGTGGAAGATATGGACATATAAGTGCCAACTACTTTATAAGGTTTGGAATGAAAAACCGGAGATCATGGAGAAATCCTGGTATGGCATGTTTTCATTGTCACAAAGTTGGACACTTGGCTGGAGATTGCATATATCAACCAAGAAGAGATATTGAAGAGATAAAAGGCAAATTACAGATGATTTGGAGAAAGAAGGAAATTGTGTCAAATGAAGAAAGCACCTTACCTACCAAGTTAGGTGCACCTATTCCAAATTAATCGGTAAAAGTATGAAGGGACTGCATTCTCTCAAAGGTTAAATCTTAACAATTCCTATTTTAGTATGTACTTAATTCAAAATCTGCATAGCTAAGATGTATTAGAAATTTAATAAAGTCTTTTTGAGCAATATACAGGAAGTCTGTCAAGTCAGTAAATGCAGGAAGGCTGGCTACTTGGTTAAAGCACAAAAAGGAAAGTAAAATAGTTTAGTGGAACCGAGTGCATTTAATGTTTTTGACCTAACCTGCACAGAGCCCGATAAGGTATATTGTGTACTTAAAACATTTACGTGGTCATTTTACACTTACCAAGTTTTCGGTTTTCAAGAGAGCAAAGCAAGTAATTCCAAGGCGATCAAACCTCCTTCGAAGGAAATTTCAAGGTATTTATATCAATCTCAATGCATTGTCAAGCTAGTTTACTGATCACATCTGTTGAGAATTTTTATTTCATATTTGCTAAGAGGAAAGAGTCTACCGTTTGAAAGTCTTCAAACCCTAAGGATCTTTTGTTAGAATTTATCTGAAATCTGCAATGGCACCTAAGATCTAGAAGCCTGTTGTAGTTGAGAACATTGAAAAACCCTCACTAAAATACTCTTTAACTCCCAAAGTTGCATCTGAACTGGATGATAAAACTACATTCTCACTCATTCAGGATAGAGTTTTGTTAGTTGAGGATGTGAGATTCTTCACCAAATGTCGTGTTGAGGAACTCGGTCATGTTGAAATCAAGGATACATATGATGAATTGTGCACTGATGGGAAGTTGGATAGCAAGTACGAACACATTAAAATCAAGGGATTGATTGAAGACCTAACCTATCCTTGTGTATTCAAACCCCAGTGGGTCAATTTTGTTCTAAGAAAAGTTCATGATTATTTCATGTGGTTAGAGGAGAAACCATTCAAAATTACCAAGGAAATCAATCATTTGATCACCGGTTACCCTATTTATGATCATGCACGAGCTCAAAAAATGATATCACAGAAGGAATTAATCAGCTTAACTGGAGTAGAATCTGATTGTAGAGGACTGAAGCTAAATAATGTGACAGATGCAGAGTTGAAGTTTGTCATTAGAGTAATTGGTTATTGTTTCTTCCAATCGGCAAGGGAAAACAATGTACCCTATGTAGTAGGCGACTTAGCCTATAAAATTGTGAAGAAAGGCATGAAAATTGATTTGTGCAAAGTGTTGTTGAAAAACTTGTTTGAGAATCTCAATACCATAAGAAAGCCGAAGAAGAACAACTCAACAAATACATTGAAGTTTGGATCACTTCTGGTATGCATGTTTTTCTATTTTGAGAAATTCTTTCCATCAGTCGGTAATGTAGTTTGGGAGCTACATCGACCAATCACCCAACAAATAAATGACTTTATCAAGAAGATAGGTGATAATTTTAATGATATTATGGATGATTATTTCAGTAAGTTTGAAGAGAAGATGCATAACAGGCATAAAATTCCACCCCAGTTAGTGGAAAAATACAAGGATGACATATGTTTTGAATTAGACACTGACTATTGCTATGTGAATGCTGTGGAACCAAGAACTCAATCTTTGCCACCAATGGGTTATGAGATTGATTTTGACATCACACAACAATAGATAGATGCTTTTCTCACTTTACCAAGGCATGCTACGGAGCTGAGATATAGAACATATGAAGAAGTGAAAGAGAAAGTAAAGATGAGCACTGTAGTACCCAAGGCTACAAGAAAGGCAACAAAAATGATCAAGGCATTATCAGAGAAATTTGGAGAAGGTTCTTCCTCCAAACCTATCAAAGGCACTCTAGTCATCACCGAAGATGAATCTGAAGCTCAAGAGGTAGCTATTACATTAAGCACCGAATTGCCTAAGGGGAAAGTTTTGAAAAGAAAGAAACAGGATACATCAAAGGTATCACCGACTCCTCCAGCAAAGCGACCTAATACAAGAGCATCAGCAGCTTCACCAAGTAAGAAACCAAAGAATGTTTCCGCACCAAAGGTAACAAAAACTTACAAGAAATCTACTCGAAGACTCATTTTGGCTAAAGAGTCTAGTGACACTGAATCTGAGGACAAAAGTAAATTTTAGATTGTCAAGAGTACAAAGGAAAATGTACATAGTGTTGAAATTTTTTGTGTTAATTTAAAACAATATGGTGGATTTGGATCATTCAGATATGTCAAATATGAATCCAGAAATGATGCCGAAAAGAGACAAATAGAAGAAGCTATCATCTACACACTTCTAAAATTCTGACTGGTCCCATTGGAAGTATCTAATTCTCTTCCAAAAGAATTGTTTGTGCATATGAATAATAGGTGGAAATATGCAATGGACTCAGAAAAATAGATTAGAGAAAGAAGTTTGGTACATCTCTTTCCAGACATGTTGATAGATGAGATCAAAGAAAATCTAACACACTACCACAAGAGCTTCCTAGTCAAGCAAAAAGCTTTAAAATTGATGAATGGACTTTATCTGGAAGTAGAGAAAGAGACCAAGGAAAAGTGGTAGGAAATATTTTGCATCAAGGATGTTGGTGAGCAAGATGAAATTGAAATAGTTGATGTCACCGAGCAAGATCCTGATGTCACCGAGCAAGACCCTGCTAACACTATACAAATTGATGAGGATATCATGGACACTGAGGCACCTGACTAGGAAATGATAGAAGGCAACACTTATGCCCAACTTGTATCCAGTGAGTCAGTCTTGGAACAAGTTCAACCCTATCCTCTGGTCAAATAGCCTACCTCAACTGAGGTCCCTTAGGATACTACACAAGGAAAAGAGGATGACAAGTATACAGAAGGAAAAGGTACTTCTCAAGCCACTGGGGAACAGACTTCACAAGCTCCTTCTAGTACTGAAAATGTTGCAACTGAGACACCAAGTACAGAGGCACAAAAGGACACTTCAGAGGCTAAAGTAACCAACCAAAGTGTTGCCTCTACCAAGTAACCTACCGAGGGTCAACAAGCCTCAAAAGCCATTGTCCTAGTTCAATCAGTGAAAGGTAAAGAAAAGAAAGTGAAGAAACATAGTTTCAAAGTTGATTTGTCAAAACCAATAGTGTTGCCAAATGTAGATATATCTAAATTAAAAAGGCAAGCACTCATTGATTTCGGTGAGCTATGCAAAGCTAAAGCCGAACAGGAGAAGCAAATGGCTATTCAAAAGAAAAATAAAGTACTTCAGAAGGTAAAAGTACTCTTAAGAGATATGCTACCTAAAGCTACAATGACAACTGATGCATCTATCCATGCTCAATTGGATGAACTCCTAACAAAGATAGAGACATCTGGAGTAGGTGCATCATAATATTTGAGCAAGTTAAAGGACAAAGAGCTCACTGCTAAGATGATTGAATAGGTATAGAAGGCTATAGCTATTGGCAAAGTTAAACTTGTCAAATTTATTGTTGAGTTGACCCCTCAACTCAAGCACATTCTTTATTTATTTTAGAAACTTTGTACATTCTCTTTATTCATTAAGGACATTAAAAATAAAATAGAAGTAATTGAGAAAGAGATCACCGATCTCTCAAGTAAGTTGACCACTGAGCCCAATTTTGTTCAGACTTTCTATACAAAGTTACAAAAGCTCATGGCTCAACAATTGGAACTCAGGAATGAAGAGCACAAGATAAGGATGGACATAATGACACTTCAGACATTATTCATTCCTCATCTTTCATCCATCCAAGAGCAGATCAACAAGGCTTCCTCCCTATCCACTCAGCAAGAGGGAAGAACATTATATGGATTAATTTCACTGTTAGCTGACATTACAGCTCAGAATTCACTTATGGAAAGTGTCAAGAATGCCCTCTCTACCGCTCTTACCGACGCACAAACAAAGTATAAATCCATTTTTGACCAATTGCCACCACTAAATGGTAACTAAATTTTGATGTTTGTCAAAAAGGGGGAGTGATATAGCATCAAACCATCAAAGTTTTAAAAAAAGGAGTGTAGTATATAGGGGGAGTATACCAAGTAGTAAATATAGAATATTGATCACCACGCATACAAAATCAGAGTTTTGTATAGTTTACTGATAAGGGGAGTATATCTAAATATTTCATTGACTAATGTATATACTATCAATTTAGTCAAATTTTGTAAGTATATAGATTTTTGAGTTATGACTTTGAAAGTAGTTTTGTCAAACATCTCAACTAATGTCAAAAGGGGAGATTGTTACTACTTATTAAGTTGCCATTAGTTTTATGACAAAAGTCATTCTATATACTCTACTCGGTTACCTCTACTGAACTATTCAGTCGGTAAGCACAGTGCAAGTCGGTTACAAAAGAAAGTAGTCCCAGAATCCAGTATACACTGAGCAACAAAGATGATACACAGAGTTGATATACACCGAGTGAAACGTGTTACCAGATTCATTGAACCTAGACACACATATGGAAACATGTTACAAGATCGAGGAACAAAGAACCATTATCACATTGGAAATTGCACTTCAAGATTTTGTATGATTTTGAGGTCATTTATCTAATGAAATATTTTGTATAGTTATTCATTCGAGAAATCATGTTTGTATGATCAAAGCATGAACTTGATCACCGACATAAGAGATCTATTTATACAGTATGAAATAAGGATCAGATATGAGTGTATGAAGAAAGACATATGTAAAACATAAGGATACACAAAGTATTATGACTGTCAAAGACACAGAGGTCACCGAGAATCATTTTATAGAACAGTCAAAGAACAGAGTAAATAGAAGGGTTTACTGAGTTACTTTATGGGTTACCGAGGTATGCTATAAGCAAGGTAATCTTATTTGAGCACATAGAATCTGCTATAACATTTCAGATGTGAAGTTGTAGATATTTGTAATGATTTTATTGTAATATTTTGAAGTTGTAAGAGAAACCTTTAATAGGGTAAAAGACTCTAACAAAGTCTATAAATTGTAAAGCTTTTAACCAGGTGCAACATTTAGATTAAGTGTTGTAACATCCTTTAGCAAGGTAGATCTAACAGATCTTGATACTCCTAACAAGGTAAGCTATCAGAAATAGCTAAACATGTAGCTCTAATCGAGCAATCTTTATTATTGCAGTAGTGAAGTTGTGGGTGCCATCCCCACCACAGTTTTTCTCTCTAACCAAGAGTTTCTGCATAACCAAAATATATGTGTTATGGAGTGAATCATGTATGATTGTTATTTATTTGTTTTAGCTTTATGTTATGTTACAATAGTTTTTGGTTTATACATAATAGTAAAGTTATTGTTGAAAAAAAGATTTGAGGTACTGATTCACCCCTCCCCTCTCAGTAAATTAGCTTTCCATAGTGGGCCTAACATGAAAGATCCTCAACCTTTCATAATGTTGGCATTGCACACTCCAATGAGAATTGAAGATGATTGAAGGCGTTGTCATTGATGGCAACCTTGCAGCCTTGTGGAAACCTTCAGGAAATCTTGTGGCACCAACACCAGTACCAACAGACACTTCACCGGCATACACTTCACCGACAGTGACAACAATGTATACCGACACCCCAGCCAACAGAATTTTGTTTATTGTATTTAATTATATATATCTTTTGTGAAGCCGACATGGCATATTGTAATAAGACTCATATATGTATGAGATCTTGTAAATAATTTTGATATGGATGGACATGTAACATGGATAGGCAGAAGTGATGAGCAAATATTAAGGCAGATTTTATATAAGGGTTTATGGTTATAGTATGATCTTAAACCGGTACTAAACCTTGCATAGCAGACGCTGAATTGTAGCAGTACATTATATTGGATTCTCATAATCGATTTTGTATTTGAGCAGTGAGCTCTAGGAAGTTGACCTTCCTGCATGTGCAGGCACCACATTATAAGTAATATCCATTCATTGGCTAGTGAGTGAATATTGTGGGTCACAAATCCCACCGAGGTTTTTCGCACACCGAATTTCCTTGTTAAAAATCTTGTGTTATGGTGTGCTTTCTATGTTGTATTTATTGTTCCTCTTTACAGCATTGATTCTTATTTACCGGTACATTGTTTTGGAATGCAAATTACATAATAAGGTCAAATATTTTGTTAACCAGTTAGATACTGATTCACGCCCCCCCCCTCTTAGTATCTTTGGGACTGTCATTAATCCTAACAATTGGTATTAGAGCTTGGTCCTCTATTTTCAAAAGCCTAACAACTTGAGGAAGATTTTGACACCGGTACAGATGGAAAACTTAAGAAATCAGTTAGAAGGAGCTCATGCGCACTATGATGCAGAAAAGTTGAAGAATATCAAACTTGAAGATGATCTGAGGACTACATAGGAATTCATTCAAGGACTTCAGGAAAATCTCACTATTGCTAGAAATAAAAGAAAAGAACTTCATGAGAAGATGCAGAGTGATGATGATGAAAAGGAAACTCTTAATGATCTTGTGAACAAATTGAGGAAAGAAAATAGTACTATGAGGAATGAAATGCAAGACATGACTATGAGGTTTTGTAAAGACATTGAGGACAGAAAGAAGAATGAAGATGACCTGACTAGGAGACTCAATGATGTTGGAAATGAAAATCTAAGACTCTGTCATGAAAATGATATGTTGAAGATAGATCTGATTCACATGGAACATGATGAAATTGAACTTATGAGATAGAAGGGAATTCTGGAAAATGAGTTCAAAATTCAAGAAAAGTTTAGAAGAACTTGATGATATGCTGAAAAGTCAGAAACCTAATAGAGATACTAATGGAATTGGATTTGAAGTTTGTGAAAGTTCTGGTATTGCAAACAATCATGATCATAGTAAACCTGTAAGACAACCTAATGCTTACAAATTTAATGGGAAATGCTTTAACTATAACAAGTATGGTCATAGAGAAAATTAGTGTAGATCTAGAAACAATCAGAGCATTAATACACCCACTGGTCAATGTTACGAATGCAACAAAATTGGTCATAATTCAGAAAAATGCAGAATGAATGTGAGATGTTATGTTTGTGGAAGATTTGGACACTTATCTAATCAATGCAGAACACAAACCGACATAGGCTATGGAAAGGCGATTCAAAAGAACAATGTCACTTGTTATGCTTGTAACAAGATTGGACATATTGCAAAATTTTGTAGAAGTAAGACTTCACCGACAAATAATAAAGGACCCAGTTTGAAAGGCAAAGAAAATGTAGATGAGGTAAAGCAAGAATTTTCAAAATAGTGGATTAAAAAGAGAGATCAGAATGTTGATGAGAGTATTCCTTCACCGGTAGAAAAAAGTATTACTCCCTCGACATGAGATTCTTCATCCAACTAAAAAGAAACCTTTTGGGGGTATTGCAAAAAGTTGAAAATCATGCAATTTTACCCTCGGTTAATGGTGAAAAGATGGACTTCTTCTTTACCGGCAGATGTGTTAAGTTTCGCTTAACCAATGAGCATTTATTGTGGTTGTTGGAAGAAAAGACAGTATAAATCTTTGACTTTCCCTCTTTTCCAATTCACCGAGCATTCAAACTTTCAGATAGCATGAAAATCTGAGTGAAGACATCCAAAGTGAAGAAGTGAAGCAAGTTCTTTCAAGCACTCAAACCTTTCAGGCAGCTTAAGGTATTTATCAATGGCTTCCTCCTCTGCTCCAAAATTTATTGCAAACCCTACTGTTGTAGAAGTTGTGAAGCGCCCTAGGCCCCCATTTTTAAGATCATTCCTGAGATAGCAAAACAAGATGATTCTATAGGTGCTTTTACAAAAATTCCAAAAGGAGTTGCATATGCTGAAGACCCTAGAATCTATATTCATTGCAATATTGAGGAATTAGGTTTAGAGGAAATATTGAAAATGTTTAAAACTGTTATCTATGATGAAAGTGGAAATGTGAAACCCGAACATAAGGTAATTGAAACTTTAGGTTTTGTGGAGATCTTAGACATCCCAGAATTTTCAAGGGAGGTAGTAAGAATTATCCTTAGTAGAGTTCATGGAGAATTCTTTTAGCTAGATTATGTTTGCAAAATCACCAAGGAAATAGTTAGGCAGTGACTGGTTTACCCTCCACTGGTAGTAGGCCAGATAAAACTAAAAAGGTTCCTAATAACACTATCATGACATTAACAGGAGCAACCTATGATAGTAGATCCCTAAGAGTGAATGATGTTAAAGATATAAATGTTAGATTCATAAGCATGATTTTAGGCTATAAAACCACACATGCAAACCGACTCAACTCTGTTTCCAATTTTTTTTATTAAAAGTGCATATGATATGGTCAACAATGATGCAAAGATAGATGTATGTGAGTGGTTAAAGGATGAGTTGATAGATAATCTGAAAAAGATCAAAGGAGATAAGAAAGGAACTTTTTGTTTTGGCAATCTCCTGGTATGTTTGATGTTGTATCTCACAAAAGAAGTTCTCGGTATTGGTAAGAAAGACTTTGGTTATGATATATTGGTAGGCAAACAACTGTTAGAAATCTTCACTGGTATGGGCACTGATAAGGATAACAATATCACTAAGTATTTCAAAACCTTCAAAGAAAAAATGAAAACCAGAGAGAGATTACCACAAAGTAATGTAGACAAATATAAAAAGGAAATATGTTTTGTAATAAAAAAGGATGAAATTTGGATGGAGGCAGTTCTTCCTAGAACTGTATGGGTAATAGAAATTGTTGGCATTTTTGATGTTTATGTTGTGATTGTCATTGATGGACACACACTTGTATTGAGATCCCCTTTATATGTATGAGCTCATGCTCAATCGGTATTTGTTCCAACCGGTATGTTGTATTCTAGTCTTTAGACTAGTGGTGATTTTGCAGAATGTGTTTCCCGGTCTGAAGCGGCATGTCGACCCCAAGTGGTTCGCAGATCACAAGCGGTAAGAGGAAGCAAAGTGGCACAACACATTCTTACCAGTCTTCATTTTTGTATGAACCGGTAATACTCTGTGATGAGTTACCAATCCACCGATTGTTTGATGGTGCCGACACATTGACGGTGATTCTTGTGTCATGTTACTGAGTATGTCTAGATTCAGTGAACCTAGGAAATTGTAATGTAATCTTATTGGACCGACATGAAATTAGATTCCTTTAAAAGGACATCATGTCTAGGGTTTTAAGTTGTTGAAGAAGTTGCAAATAGGGTTTATGTTGAGCTAGGGTTTAAGGTGGAAGTGCAGAGCAATCTTATGAGAGAAGATCGAGTTGTAACTAAGAGATAGATAGAGGAGACTGAAGTAATGCTGGAATGCATTAGCTATGAGCAATACTAGATCTAACCAAGAAATTTGTGCTAGTATATAGATCAAACACTTGTTGATTACTCACATCTTTGACAAGTCTGTAGCCCTTAATCGGGTAGGCCTCAAAGCCTTTGTAAAATCCTCTAACAAGGTGGTTCACACATGTGAATCTAAAATCCTCTAACAAGGTAGTCTTTAATTAGACTTATCTCCTAACAGAGATTGAGATTCCTAACAGGATCTGTTCTGGTGAAGAACATTGTAAGACCTTAACTGATCTGGTTTCTATTCTACAGATAGTGACTTGTGAGTTCCATCTCACCATGGTTTTTCCCAGTTGGGTTTCCACGTCAAATATCTTGTGTTATGGTTGTATTGCTTTTGTGGGTGAATGTTTTATTCGCATTTTGGTTTGTATGTGTGATAATCGGTTTGATTGTCAGACTGCTTTACCGGTTTATCTTTAGGCTATGTAAGTGTTTTAGTGCAAAGATTTTTGGCATACTAATTAACCCCCCCCTCTTAGTATTCATCAATTGGTATCAGAGCCAGCCTTTATATAAGTTTAACCACTTGGAAAGAGATATGGGGGAATACACATTGAGGGAACTTACTCAACGACTCACTAAGTCTGAGCAAGCCTATGATGATCTTATGGTCAAATATAAGGCATCTCAAGCAAAAAGAAGAGAACATACAGAGAGGCTGATGGAACTATCTAAAAGTAGTTCTGAAGATGAACCTAACATGGAAGCTATGATTGCTGAAGTGAATAAGCTGAATGATTCAAACTCCAATTTGAGAAAGGAGTTGGAAGGACTGACTATTCGGTTTAGCCAAGAGCTTGAGAACCAGAGAAAACCTAAAGATTTGGTAAAAGATAGAGATCATGAGATCTCCAAGTTGAAACATGAGATTAGTGCACTAACTGCTCACCTTCATGAGAGTAGAATGGAAAAAGAAGACATGCAAGGAGAATTGAACATTGCCATCTCTGAAAATGCAAGTCTTATGGAGATAAACACTGCTATTTCCAAAGAACTCTTTGAATCAAAGGAAATACTAGCTAAGTTTGGCAAAAGTATAGTTAGGCTAGAGGAAAAGCTTGAGTCATCTAGACTGGCAAAGAATACCAATGGTCTTGGTTTTTCTAGACATGAGGAAGGAGAATCCTCAGGAACAAATGTTGAAGCATCAAAGAAGAAACCGGCACTCAAAGGAAAAGGTAAGCAAAAATTCAAACATGTTTGCTTTAACTGTCTTAAAGAAGGACACACTGCCAATGTATGTAGGAGCAAAGCCTACAATAATTTTCCTTATTTTATCAACAATGTACCTAGATCTAATAAGTTCAATAGTCATTGTTATGCATGCAACATGTTTGGACATAGAGCATTTGAATGTAGGTCTGTAATGGATAACACTGGAAGATACCCTCAGAGGACCAAAGGAACTGGTCTTGAATCTTTTATGAACTGGAACCACAACTGGTTTAATGTCTTCAATCATCAGTCAAGAAGCGGTGGCCATCAAGTGGCAACTAGATGGAGAGAAAGTTGTATGTTCTATCATGGTCATGGTCACACTACTGCAACATGCAGAAGGAAGAATGGAAACATGTACAATGGACCTTGGAGAGCACTTGGACTTGTTTGCTATCACGGCAACAAACTAGGTCACATTGCAAGATTTTGCAGAAGCAGAAAAAGTATATTTGATGATATACCGGTCACTCAGGAAGAAGAAATAGATGTTGAAAAAGTTCAGGAAGACATGAAGAAAATATGGAAGAAGAAACCAGTATTATTGGAGGAGGAACCGGTTTCTACACCTAGTGTGGAAATATCGAAACCGACAAACTAAGCCTCAAAGGCTTAGGGGGAGCAAATAGCAAAATGCTTTTGAACCCCTGAATAACACCAGTAAAAGACCTTAATCAGTATGCTACACCTGTTGCTTGGTATAAGACCAAAAATGGTAAAGAGGCAAATTAGGGTTTACGCCCTAATATAGGAGCATTAATGATGGTAGGTGAGAGACATGTATAAATGCAATTTTTAAATCATTTCTCACTATCTGTTTTTCGAGTGAAGAAATTTTTTTGAGTGTAGAGTGAAGAAAAGGTGATTTGAGCGTAGATTTCAAGAAATTGGATAGCTTTGAAAGAGATTCAAATCTAGTTTGCAAGTGGTAGTGGAGAACTCAAAGCGGTGATTTGGCATCCGATGGAGAGCGAAGTAAAGCAGAATCAGGAAGCCCTAAATTCATGTTTGAAAGGTATTTTTCGTGTTCTTGAAATACTCTTCAATGGCTTTTGCATCTCATACTAGATCAAGCACATCCATTGAGTCAGAAAATTTCATTTAGAGGAAGTCCAAGAATAATGCTTTGTCACAAGTTCCAGTTGGAGTCATAGTCAAAGAAGGAATTTCAGACTATATTGATTGCAAGATAGAAGACCTAGGGTCCTTAGCCATTCATACTCAATTAGGTCTATTTTGTTGAAAGGACAAAAGGATCTAACCAGAGTTCAGTGTCTTAGAGAAGAAGAAACTCCATAATGCGGTGTATTTTCTGGAAGATTTCACAGAGGATCACATCAGAATCATCTTGAGCAGAGTCCATGGTGACAAGATGTACCTAGAGAGAACGCATGATATCATGCCTGAGGCAATTCATGCAGCCACCAGTTTCTGCAACACAGGGGAAGTGCCAGCCCTGAGAACGGTAAGCAAAATAGAAATGACCAAGCTCACCGGTTCGACAAGTGATTCACGAGGTATGACAGTTAATCCTATCAAGGATGAACTGGTAAAATATGCCTACATGGTGATAGGCTATAGAACATTCTCAGCCAGCAGGATTAATTATGTATCTACTGCAGTGGTAAATGCCACTTACCGGATGATTATAGAGGATAAATCATTTGACTTATGCACCGGTATGCAAAGGCAACTCCTGTTAAATCTCAAGGCAATCAAAAAGGACAATTCACTGAGATTTAAGTTTGGACAACTACTGGTAGGGTTGTTTTTCTATTTCCAAGGCTACTTTTCGGGTGTAGGAGATGTCCAGTGGTCCCCTGACCAACCAGTAACCAAGCAGATAAAGGAAAGTGTGCAAGCCATTGGAACCAGCTACCCTGAGATACTGAACAAATACTTTCATGAGTTTAGAAGAAAGATGAGTAAGAGGATGCAAATCTCAGGTGACATAGTGAAGAAGTATGAAGATGACATCTGTTTCACTATTCAGGTGGACAAATGTCCAATGGAGGCTATTGAGTCTAGAATGGAGGAAGTGGAGCCTATGGGCTATGAGGTCATGTTTGACATGCTGGAAGGGTATGCTTCAACCCTTATTGCCTCGCCTCTTGATCCAAAGATGAAGTGAATCAGAACCTACTTGGAGAGGATCGTACCAGTTGAAGAACCATCAGTGAAGAAGGGAAAAGATCCAGTAGCTAAGAAAGCTAAGGTAGTGGCTGCAGCATCAGCACCAGCTACCACTGAGACTCCAAGAGTGACCAAGTGGTCACCGACAAAGAAGAAACTGGAGGTAACACCGGCAAAAGTCTTCGAAAGAAAGAGGAAGACTAAGGCAAATGAACCGGACTCCAAAGAAACTAAGTCTGATGAATAGCCAAAGAAGGCTAGACAGACCAAGAAGGTGAAGAAGAATGAACTGACAAAATCTGCACCGGTAGATATAGATATCTCCTCTTACAAACCTTTGACACATTGTCAAAGAATAGTAAAGAATATTAGGAGAAAGTTACTTTACAAACCTTTGACACATTGTCAAAGAACAGTAAAGAATATTAGGAGAAAGTTACTTCATGATTTAATTGATTATTATGATGATTTCAATAGTGAAGAAAAAGATGAAGTACTACAGGAAATAATTCTTTATTTATGCAAAAATGACTAGTCACCATTAGAGATTAAATCTCAGTTACCAGATTCACTGTTTAAAGCATTAGATGACAAATGGTGCATTTCCATTGAAAAGGAACAAGAGATTGGGGAGAAAGTTTTTGCACATTACTTCCCCGAACTCTCAAATTCAGAATTATTTGATGTATTAGATCAAAATAAAGGTCTCTTCTTCACAAGGAGAAGAAGACTCTGGTTGTTGGAAGGGAGAGTTGATGATGTAGAAAAGGATACAAATCAACACATGGCCCATGCTATCAGCTCTCACAAAGCTCAAATGGCCAACCTCCAAGCGGAAAAGGAACTGGTTATTTCCAAACCGGATGAAGTTTTTGATGAGGAAGGAAACCTGGTGGAGGAACCAATCAACACCATAGATGTCGATGCCTCGGATATAGAAGATGTCACTCAGGACATACCTTCTGAGGGAATTCAATAGGGGCAATAGGGTGATCAGGGTGGTGAACAAGCTATGGACACACAGCAAGCGGCAAAAGAACAGGAAGAAAAAAAGAAGAAGGATGAAGATGAGAAACAGAAAAAGGAGGAAGAGAAAAAGAAAGAGGAAGAGGAGAAAAGAAAAGATGAAGAGAGAAAGAAGCAAGAAGAGGAAAGGAAAAAGAAAGAAGAAGAGGACAAGGAAGAAAAGAAGAAGAAGGAAGAAGAAGAAAAGAGGAAGAAGGAAGAAGAAGAAAAGAAGAAGGAAGAGGAAGAAAAGAAGAAAAAGGAAGAGGAAGAGAAGAAGAAGAGGGAAGAAGAAGAAAAGGAAGAGTAGAAGAGGAGAGCAAAGGAGAAGAAAAAGGCAGAAGAAGACAAGGAAGAAGAGAAGAGAAGAGAAGTGGAAAAGAAGAAAGCTAAAGAAGCCAAGGAACATGGAGCGGCAAAAAGCTCTCAGGTGGAGACTTTGAAGGCAATCGGAAGTCAACCCTCACCAGTTGATCTTTCTAGTCCTATCAATTTCCAATCTACAAGCGAGTCAGAGCTTATGTAGAGCATCAAGGTTGCTCAAGAGCACCTTGAGATCATTTGTAGGAAAAAGGAACAAGACATCATTCAGGTAGCTATAGACACACTTACCAGTTTAATCCCCGGTACTAATCTTCCTAACACTGATTCATCACTAGCACAACTCAAACTTTTGTGTACTATAGTGGATGATCAAGTGCAGAGCCTAGAAGAAGCAGTTGAGGCCAATGTAAAGAAAGAGCACCAAAAGGCTCTTAATGTTGCTCTAGTGAAGAAACTGAATGATCTTAGGACTGAACTGTTAAAGGATCAAAAGGACATAAGGAGTGTCTTGGATGAGGGAAACTTGCTACTTAGCAAAATCTGTCAACCTCATCTGTTCTATGATGATGTGCTAGCCAAGAAGCAACAGCTTCAAATGGACTTATAGTCCTACTTAAGCACATTCAAGACTCCTTACGACTCCTTTGCAGCATATGGTTAAACCGTTCACCGGTTCCAGATCTAGTCAACCAAGATAGAGCAAGAGATCTGCACAAGGTCTAGGGATTTGCAAGAACTTCAACTGGTATTACTTCCACGACTGCAAATTCTCCAAAAATGCTATCTGAACCTGGATGCACTGACAGTCACCCAAGAACTAAGCACAATAGATGCCATGGAGGAATAGGTATCACAAATGCAGACAGAGAAGGAAGTGGCAACCTCCCTACTTGAGTCCTAGTCTCTTTTCATGAAACAATTTTTGCAGGACTACAAAGCAATTTTTGACAAGTATTATTCATTATTGTCATAAACTCTTTTATATATATATGGAAATAGGTTTTTGCAGCGGTACTTTGTCATTGTTGGCAAAGGGGGAGAAGTATATGGTTTTAAAATTTTGATGGTCTTAAAATTTTTGAAACTTTGATATATCAGGGTGAGAAGTATATCAGAGGGAGAAGTATCTATTTTGAAATTTTGATATATGCTGTGATATATGCTATATGCTCTGATGATTATGCTCTGAATGCAAAATTGCTATACACTTTGTTGATTAAGTGATAGTGTATATGCTTAGGGGGAGCAATTTTGTTAATGGCAAGTTTTTGTTGTAAAACACTTAGATGTCAAAATTTTATTTTCCTAAGTGTTGTCATCAATGCCAAAGGGGGAGATTGTTGGCATTTTTGATGTTTATGTTGTGATTGTCATTGATGGACACACACTTGTATTGAGATCCCCTTTATATGTATGAGCTCATGCTCAACCGGTATTTGGTCCAACCGGTATGTTGTATTCTAGTCTTTAGACTAGTGGTGATTTTGCAGAATGTGTTTCTCGGTCTGAAGTGGCATGTCGACCCCAAGCGGTTCACAAATCACAAGCGGTACGAGGAAGCAAAGCGGCACAACACATTCTTACCAGTCTTCATTTTTGTATGAACCGGTAATACTCTGTGATGAGTTACCAACTGACATTTTGTGATGAGTTACCAATCCACCGATTGTTTGATGGTGATTCTTGTGTCATGTTACTGAGTATGTCTAGATTCATTGAACCTAGGAAATTGTAATGTAATCCTATTGGACCGACATGAAATCAGATTCCTTTAAAAGGACATCATGTCTAGGGTTTTAAGTTGTTGAAGAAGTTGCGAATAGGGTTTATGTTGAGCTAGGGTTTAAGGTGGAAGTGCAGAGCGATCTTGTGAGAGAAGATTGAGTTGTAACTGAGAGAGAGATAGAGGAGACTGAAGTAATGCTGGAATGCATTAGCTGTGAGCAATACTAGATCTAACCAAGCAATTTGTGCTAGTAGATAGATCAAACACTTGTTGATTACTCACATCTTTGACAAGTATGTAGCCCTTAACCGGGTAGGCCTCAAAGCCTTTGTAAAATCCTCTAACAAGGTGGTTCACACATGTGAATCTAAAATCCTCTAACAAGGTAGTCTTTAATTAGACTTATCTCCTAACAGAGATTGAGATTCCTAACATGATCTATTCTGATGAAGAACATTGTAAGACCTTAACCAGTCTGACCTTAACCAGTCTGGTTTCTATTCTGTAGATAGTGACTTGTGAGTTCCATCTCACCATGGTTTTTCCCAATTGGGTTTCCACATCAAATATCTTGTGTTCTGGTTGTATTTCTTTTATGGGTGAATGTTTTATTCGCATTTCGGTTTGTATGTGTGATAACCGGTTTGATTGTCAGACTGCTTTACCAGTTTATCTTTAGACTGTGTAAGTGTTTTAGTGCAAAGATTTTTGGAATACTAATTCACCCCCCCCTCTTAGTATTCATCAGAAATGGGGTATGAGATAGATGTAAACATCATTAAAACTTATGCCAAATTCCTATTAAAATCCTCTAGAGAACCAAAAGAAAAGGTTTTTGGAAATACAGAGACAGTAGAGAGTGGCGTGCATACATTGAAACAGAGGAAGAAAAGAGAAAAGTACATTAGGAGTGGAACCAAGCAAGTGAAGGAAATAAAAGAAAACATTATGAACATCATTGGTATAAAGGAAAGTGACTTAGAAGGATTACAACTGGAGGCACATCTCTCACTAGTTGGTACATCCTCTGAGAGTGAAATTCCCACTGAGTTTAAAAGAGTAGATAGGAAGAGAAAACCCTCACCAATACCCTCTCCTACACCCAAGAAGACAAGGAAGAAGCAATAGGTAGTGAGGCCACCAACAAAGAAGCTGACACTTAAAAGGAAACAAAAACAAGTTATGCCACCATTGGATAACCTATTGAATGAAATAACTGATGATGACAATCTATCAAATATGAGCAAATTGTACAATACATTCACTGATGCAGAAAAGGGAAGTATTGAGAACAACATTATTTTACATCTTGACATTTACAATAAAGTATTAATTGAATTTTTAGATGATTTGCCTAGTGAATTATATAGGCGGTTAGATGCTAAGAGGTTAGAAATTATGGAGCTAGATAAGAAAATTAAAATTGAGAAACTAGTAGTTGTACATCCGGTTAAATTTGTAGAGGAAATTGATGAATTAATTAGTGATTCTAACATTTCAATTTTTGCAAGTGGACACTGGCATGTGAGCCTAATGGCTGGTAGGGTAAATGAAATTTCAGAAGAAACAACAGACAAGTGGGACATTTTCTTTGTTGATAAAGAAAAAAAGGAAGAGTTGAAAAGACCAAAAACTTTTAAAGTTTATCAGAAGGACAAAGACAAGGGGAAACGTAAAGTAGGTGGATTACCCAAAATTAAATTAATTGACAACCTACCACCACCTTTGGTTACTCCACTAGTACAAACCGATAGCATACCAGCTACTGAGAATGTGGATACACCACATGAGGATACTAACCCTAAGTTAGAAATTTTGTACACTATGAATATTGACACTCAGGAGGTAAACATTATAGTTGATAAGGAAAGCACAAAGGAAAAGAAAGACACTGCTACTGAGAAACCAATATATAATATTGAGGTTGGAACACTGGCAAATAATATTGGGGTTGAGACACAAGTTGAGCATTCAGTGGAACCTTTGGAGAATGGAACGGTTACTGGTAATATTGATGCAAGCACTGAGAAACCTACAGAGATAGTAACTAAGATACTGACAGTGGATAAAATAGAAAAATCAACAGAGATACCACTAGATAACACAATGAAACAAGCAGAGAAACAGGCTGATTCACAGGGACACACTGAGACAGTGCAACCGATAATCACAGAAAAACCAAAACCATTTCTAGTAGAAATGCAAACATAGACTGACCCACCAGAGGTCGATTCAGGCAAATTGGTTACTCCCATTGGAAGCACAAAAATTGTAAAGGTAGTTGGGCAAACATTTGGTACTTCACTGACAGAATTTAGACCCACTAATGTGACTGAAGTACTTATAGATTCAATAAAGAAAATAATAGATTGTAATGCACTGGCCTATAAGATAATTGATGACAAAATTCCTATTCTTAAGTTGATTGCACCCAAATGCAATTTAGATAATTTAAAGGATTCTTTTAGTTAGTTAGACACATTGTCTAAATATATTACTAGCAATATACTGACAGTTGATCAAATAAATGAGGAAACATTCAAAGAGAAAATGGAAAAGGAAAAAGGAAAATTCTTTGAGGAAACAATAAACAAGTGCACGAAACACATCAATACACTTTTATTGGCACTGAATGCAACAATTATGGAGTATAAGGAACTGTACAGAGATACTTGCAAGACAAATCTATTGACAATAGACATTGATAAAGAAATAAGCAAAGTTCAAAAGGAAATAGATGATATAGCTGATAATATCATTGGTTCATCTGAACCTATATCAGTTATTGAAAATGAAATTGTTGGATTTGAGGAAAAATTTGAGAAGTTAGAGAAAGAGAAGGAAAGGATAAAGGGAAAAGATAGAGAGCTTAAGTGCAAACTCAGTCCTAAGTTAGATAATCTTATCTCTCTGAGGAAAGAGATCTTCGAGGCATTAATTCAAGGTCAAAAGACACCGGAAGAACATATGCATCATCTCACTAGTACAATTCAGAGAACTGAGGCATCCATGAAGGATAGTAATAGATTTATTTAGAGCTTAAACTTGGTTTTAGCAAGCATATTCTAGATTGTAACCAACCGGTTACAAAGTTCAAGCTGAAATTTTGCACTCATTTGACAATTTTTGACAACCTTTGTCATTGATGTCAAAGGGGGAGTAGTGGGACAGAGAAAAATTACTATCAGAGGAGATCATCTGCTCAGGGGGAGCACACATTTTTGGTAAAATTATTGGACTTAATTTTTGGGACAGATTTTTGGATTTTCCTCATGAGTATTGCCATCAATGCCAAAGGGGGAGATTGTTGGCATTGCACACTCCAATGAGAATTGAATATGATTGAAGGTGTTGTCATTGATGGAAACCTTCAGGCAATCTTGTGTCACTGATAGGCATAGGCACCGACACCGGCACTGGCAGACACTTCACGGACAGGCACTTCACGGACAGTGACAACAATGTATACCGGCACCCTAGCTGACAGGGTTTTGTTTATTGTATTTAATTGTATATATATTTTGTAAAGACGACATGGTATATTGTATTAAGACTCATATATGTATGAGATCTTGTAAATCATTTTGATATGGATGGACATGTAACATGGATAGGCAGAAGTGATGAGCGAATATTAAGGAAAATTTTGTATAAGGGTTTATGGTTATAGTATGAGCTTAAACTGGTACTAAACCTGGCATAGCAGATACTGAATTGTAGCATTACATTATATTGGATTCTCATAATCCATTTTGTAAGTCAGTGAGACTTCCATTTTGTATTTGAGTAGTGAGCTCTAGGCAGTTGGCCTTCCTGCATGTGCAGGCACCACATTATAAGTAATATCCATTCATTGGCCAGTGAGTGAATATTGTGGGTCACAAATCCCACTGAGGTTTTTCCCACACTAGGTTTCCTTGTTAAAAATCTTGTGTTATGGTGTGCTTTCTTTGTTATCTTTTCTATTCCTCTTTACTACATTAATTCTTATTTATCAGTACATTGTTTTGGAATGCAAATTACATAATAAGGTCAAATATTCTGTTAACTGGTTAGATACTAATTCACTTGCCCCCCTCCCTTTTAGTATCTTTGGGACTGTCATTAATCCTAACACATAATTCATGCATTCAAAAGAGTACAACCTTTCATAATTTTTGCCTTTTAAAATAGTCACTTCTTTATTTTCTTCCATTCCTTTCTATTAATCCTTCCTTGATTCAAATGCTCCATTGTTTTTTCTTCCTTTGATTATATATCTCCTCCCAAGTAAATTACCTCCCTTTTATATCTTATTCTTGAGGAATCACAACCTTGCATTTCATGCATTTTGATCATTCATTAAACCTATATATATATATATATATATATATATATATATATATATATATATATATATATATATATATATATATATATATATATAATTCATTCCCTTTTCAAAAAGGGGACATTACATTATACATAATGCCTTGCTACTTCAAGTTCAATAGACACTTTAGTATCATCATACCCCAACCGTACTTTGAGAATTGATCCCTAATACTCTATACATATCAATGCAACACAATACAGATTTATTTTGATAGGATCAAATGAGCCAATATTAGAAGTGACTTGGGCTCAAACTCCAATTTTGATGCAAACACAGATCATGTAGCAATAGAAGATCTAGTTTCTATGTTTCTTTTCAACATTTTTTTCTTTAATTTGTAATTATAGAAATTGAATGTTTTTGCATATGTACAATACACTGGCAACCCTCATGTGAATTCTCAATCAACTCTAACATTATGTAATATGGTCATATAATGAATGCATTCTTTGAATAATTTAAATTTCTTATATATTAAAAAAATTCCTTTTTCTAATCGACTCCCCCGAAAAAAGGCACCTTCTGTCCTGACATTTCAAAAACCTATTCCAATGTCTCCTACTATCCCTATCCTAGAAACACCATGGACATAGTATTGAATGGTGACTATTCCAATATTTAATGCATTTTAAGACAAAAATATAGTTTGATTCTAGTTACTAATACATGATTTATTAACAAAATCATATATGCCTTAACTTTCGTGATGACATTGGCAAAATACAATGATCTTGGTGTTGATTCAAGACTATGTTCTAATAGAGTACTCAAAAGTTAGTAGGTCACCTTGTTAGCCATAACTCTATGATTGGGCTCAAAAAACTAAATTTAAAAGAAATAAGGAATCTTATAGTGGGTACAACATGATGGAGAAGCACATAAATCTATTAGGCAAAGTTCAATTCTAAGATCCAACCCTAAAAGACACAAAATTTAAAAATAATTAAAATCTCATAAATTACTAAAAACCAAAACTTTATATCTTGATAGTTTCACCTCACAACAAATCCTATCAATTTGTTGTAAAAATGTTTGTCACAAAAAAATAGTGTCTTGTAGCTTCACATCTCATCTCAGAGAATGCTTCATTCTTGTAAATTAATTCAATTTTTGGCAATGCTTTCATTTGCATTGCAGTATTATATGTCTTTAAGAATTTATTTCCTTTGCTTTGATTCATTGCTTTTATAAGACATTAAGTTTTGCAATTTAGTGTGCCATGCACCAGGTTGCCAATTAAATCTAAATCATATAGTATGACATCTGCATATTCTGCAGGTTTAGGTAGGTTTAGTTGACTATTGTTAAACCATCACTGATTACCGACATCACCACTTTATATTAAGCCCTCACAATGTATGTTGACCACTATCTTTGACTATGTTAATTGATTTTTAACTATTTCAAATTCCTAAAAATGACAATAAAACTTGTCAAGTTTTAACTGAAATGAGTAGAGGTTCATCCACAAATGCTATGAAGCTTCTTTTAATTGTGACAATAGCTGAATTGCCTTTCTGAAAATTAATCTACTTTTGTGACCCTTCCTGTCCAAAATAGACCTCCTTGTTGAAGATGTATAATACTCTATTTCAAAGCTTTCTTGATTTCTCCTTAAATTGATATTTTTTATTAGTTGAAACTAGTCAAGTATATGGATTGATTTGGAGTTCCAAATTAGTGATGTTATTGTGATGGGCATCACAAAATCTGAATGGGTGGGGGGTTTCTTTTGCCTCACCTTTAAATTGTCCTTGATAATTGACAAATTTGTTATAGCATTGTTTTTTCCTTCCTCCATGTGCAGACATTCCAAAAAGGAACAATCTGTAATAGGAAGACAAGGCACCTTTATTAAAAGTCAATAAATTATGGCTAATGTTCAATTGAGTAATGTAGTAATCATTTTAAACTTTAATATATTAAGTTATTTTGACAAATCTTCAAGTGAGTTACAATGGAAGACTATTAGAAAGTTAAAATAACCAAAAGACAATTGAGAGGGGGTGTGAATAAGTTGTCACAGATTACCGAAACCATTAGCAATTTAAACTTTAATACCGGAACCCAATACATTAATACCAGAACAACAGTTAAACTAATTAAGCATAAACAATGTCTTCGGACATGTAGTATTGTGGTTAAAACACTTTGTTGGTGAAGCGGCCACCAAGGTTCAAATCCCTGCTGGGCCTTTGTGCTTACAAGGCCTTGTGCCTTCACTGGGCCATTGTGCTCATAGATTTAAACAAGTGAAGTGTGGGGATGAGGTCCCCTATTTGTGGCCTCACTAGTTCATAGCTCCAGGTCAAAAGTGTTTACCCCTTAATTTAAAAAAAAAATTAAGCATAAACAATAATCATGGAATAAAAGCCATCCACATAACACCAATATTTATAGTGGAAAACTCTGTAAAGGGAAGAATGACAATGGGAAGCCTACCCACATTTAGATAATACTTCTATAGTAAGTATGTAAATTACAATTAAGGGGCGTGCACTTGTAGGAAGGCCAACAACCTAGAGCACATTTCTCATCACAAAAGGAGCCTCACTAAATACATAGAAATTGAGACTACAATCCAAATAAGTGTTGAACTGCAAAAGATAACATCTCCTATGCTTGAGTATAGTTCTAGTTAAGCTCAAAATTGGAGGACTAAATCCTCTTACATAAAACCAATTTGATCTCTAATGATCGACCAACTCCTCCGCCTGAATGATATTACATTATTCACACATTACATTCCTTGACCATGACCTCTAACAATAACCATGATGATCTACAATGAGATCTTACATCTATATATACAAACCCTCGACCATAAACAATTAGGTCAACCACCAGATAATAAACCAATTACATAATTACAAACCATGTCAGCCTTAGACCAAACAAATAATATCCAATGCATAAGATATCCTAGAAATATATCGAGAGGCCCAATCCACACGTTACATTAAAGCCGGTCCATAACCTAGATAAAATAGGACCTAGTATAGGTCCACATGCTATAATAATGATCTCCATCCGCCAAGTCTCAAACATGATCACCAATAGCATCGTGAAACTCCAGCAGAAGTTGTACCAACACCACTTATGCAATTCATCAAAGATCTCCACAAAAAGCTCCGCCAATGAAACCCTCACCAGAACTAGAAACCAAGCTTCTAAGCAAGCAGGATAGCATCCGATCACCAGACGAAAACCAACTGACCAAATATGAGTATGAGTATCATGAACAAGATAATTCCATCACCAAACTATATCAGAGCCTATCGGATCATGTAGGATCCAGATTAACCAGAAACCACTCAACCTACCAAGACCAGAAGGGTGTCGGTAATATTGGCATTATAATAGAGAAAGGGAGATTGTTGGCATTCCAATTACAATGGGAGATTGTTGGCATTTCAATGAGGATATTGAGAAGGATGTTGATGATTATGGATATAACTAATTAAGGATGTTTTACTGTCTTAATATTATTATTTTGTCATTGATGTCAAGAAATTGATTTTCTAATTCAGTATGATGTTGCCATATCTTAAGAAGTATGTTTTGAAGAGAATTAAGATGTCGATAAAAGACACAAAAAGAATATGATGAATAAGGGGATGAATAAGTTATTCAATGAGCAACTATTATTGAGTCAGACAATGATGAGATCATGATGTTTAGATTGTTTTTGATATCCTACATTTGTTGTTAATTGCAAGGTTAATACTATAATTTGTTACCAAGCAAAGAACCTAGTCGGTAAACCCTAAGGTTATCACTATCAATTAATGAAGACAGAATTTCTACTGAGTGAAGTTTAGTATTCACCGAGATGCAACCGACTAATAACAGAATGCATTGAATGAATACAAGTGACATTTAATGATGGAAGCTAATGAGTTGGAGTTGATTAAATGATTGATACAATATGTATGAACTTTGTTAAAGATCTATGGCGAAGTAAAATCGGCAGGAAGATCTACAACTCAAATTGAACCTCAATACCTTAGCACAAGTTCCAAGAAATGTATGCAAGTTCCAAGGCAAGGTAAAACATTTTTTAGATCGAAGGATACATTGAACCTAGTCAAGTTTGAAGATCTGATGGCTATGATTGATCATGGGAAATGTGATCAAGGAGATGAAGCGGTTAGCAAATTGTTTATAAATAAGGAATTGTTGATAAACAATGTATGCGGGCAAATGTAAGCACAGGGATGCTACATAGTGATTACTAAGCACAAAAGCTTGAAAACTTGTTAGAATAATAGAGTATTGTGCCTAGCAAATGACTAGATAAATATTATGTCTAGATTGTATTGAGCAAACAAAAATCTTCTTTAGCATTTTTAGATGTGAAGTTGTAGATAGATTTTTATTACTATTATTTTGTGAAGTAATAGAAAATCTCTTAACCGAGTGGACTTAATAGTCTTATTTGTAAATCCTCTAGCAAGGTGACATTCTGATTGAGTGTTTGAAATCCTTTAACAAGGTCACTTCTAACAAGGTGAAGATCCTAACAGATCTAAGGGAAATCCCTTAACTGGGTCACATCTAGCAATGTGTTTGTAATCTTTAACAAGATTTGCTTTTAACCGAGCATACTCTAGAAGAGTATATTTCTTAGTGGGTCTAAAATCCCACAGTGGTTTTTCCCTATTTGGGTTTCCACGTTAAATCTGTTGTTATATGTTTTGTGATCTTATCTGTTTATGGGTCTGCATGCTTTAATGTTTTTCTGATAAGGTTACCGAGGTTGAATCTATTATTTTTATGGAAGTTTAAGTTTGTATGATTCAACCCCCGCTCTCATCTTGGTTAGCTTGGCATCTGTACTTTACATTCAGTATTAGAACTTATCAATTGGTATCAAAGCTTTGTACTCCAAAAGGAAAAGTTTAAAGGCATTTGAGGCGAAGATCCAAAGATGTATAAGAGGGATGCACCGAAGCTGAACAAGTCAAGTTTCTCTACATGGCAGAAAAGAATGAAGTTGCACTCATTAGGAGTTGGAGAATATGGTGTATACTATTTGGAGAATGATTTCATTACATTGAGCACCTATCCATTGACAATGGAAGAGATAAAGGCAAATCAAGAACATATTCAAGCTATGCTTGAAATAACATCTGCATTGACCGACTCAAAGTTTAATGATCTAGAAGGCTACAATCATGCAAAGGCAATGTGGGACAAGCTCATATCTATGTATGGTGGTGATGAACATGTTCAAAGAGAAAAAGTAGATAGTTTGAGAGGACAACTTGAATCTATGAGGATGAATGAAGGTGAGAACATAACCCAGTATAGTACAAGACTAAAGGAGATTGTCAATCAAGTCAAAGGAGCAGGTGGAACTATTGAAGAAAAATATATAACAAGTAAGTTGCTGAGAACCCTCCTACTAGCTTATGCAATTCAAGTTTCAGCAATCAATGAATTGAGGTCTGTACCCAATATGCCAGTTTCTTTAGATGCTACTATCGGTAAGCTACATGCATTTGAGTTAAGTAACTTTGATAACAATGGGTCTTTAGTAAATAAAGTTGAATCTGCATTCAGTTTTTTTCATCTTGATGAATTTGATGATTACAATGATAAAGTGAGTAAGTACTCTGAAGGAGATCATAGTGGAGCAAGTGAAAGATTTTGCAAGAACATGGAAAAAGTACGCAAACTGTATGAGGAAATCAAAAAGCAAGAAGAGTTTGAAGCACTATTAGCCAGAAGATTACCGAGAGGAAAAGGTAAGTATAAAGGACAACTACCTTTGAAATGTTTTAATTGTGATAGAATTGGACATATGGCTTCTAACTATCCTGACAAAGAATCTAGTGAAAAGAGAGATTATCGAGATGATAGACAGAAAGATAATCATTACAAAGGACACCGAGACTTCACGAGAAGAGATAAGAAGACATGCCTAATAGCTGATGAGGAATCTAATGATGATATATCAGATGAAACTGATACAGAGAAAGTAATTTATGTGGCTATCAAAGATGGATCAGATGAAGAAAGGTATGAAGAAAAAGCCCTAGTATCTCACATTAGTAAAAATGATTCTTGGATCATAGATAGTGGTTGCTCACATCACATGACAGGTGATAAACACAAGTTTATTAGGTTAGAAAATTATGATGGGGGATATGTAAGATTTGGTAATGATGCACCATGTCCAGTAAAAGGTAAATTATCCATAACACTTCTTGACAATGCTAAATGTGATGATGTTTATTGGGTTGAAGGTTTGAAATATAATTTGTTGAGTGTAGCACAGCTAAACAACACAGGTTACCAGATAGAATTTCAGAAAGGAATTGTCAAAGTTCATGACAAACATGGAAAGTTAGTTGCTACTGGGACACAAACAAAAGGTAACACATTTCATCTTGACTCAACTCAGAATGATTGTCTCTATGCAAAGATAGATGATACCTGGTTATGGCATAAAAGGTTTTGTCATGTAAATTTTGATAATATGATCAAAATAAGTAAGAAGCACCAAGTAAGAGGTCTACTGAGTCTTGAGAAAACTAAGAATGCTATGTGCCGAGGATGCTAGATGGGAAAGATGACAAGATCGAGCTTTACAAGTAAGTCTTACACTTCTAATGGAATTTTTGTTCTTGTGCATATTGATCTTTGTGGTCCTATGAAAGTTCAAATTTATTATGGTGACAAGTATTTCATATTATTTGTGGATGACTATTCAAGGATGATGTCAGTTATGTTTTTAAAAGAAAAATCAGAAGCTTTTCAAATGTTTAAATGGTACAAGGCAAGAGTTGAAAATGAAACAGGAAGACAACTGAAATGTCTTAGATCATATAGAGGAGGAGAGTTCACATCTAATGAGTTTAACTTATACTGCAATGATCATGGTATTAAAAGACAAGTCTCTGCACTGAGAACTCCACCACAAAATGGAATAGCTGAGAGAATAAATAGATCTATTGTAGATTGTGCCAGAACCTTGATGATTGAAAAAAATGTGCCACAAATATTTTGGAGAGAAGCTATAAGCACAACAGTTTACACACTTAACCGAGTACAATTGAAGAAAGGAACATTGAAGACACCTTATGAAATCTAGTATGATAAGAAACCTAATGTAAGTTATTTTAAAATCTTTGGAAGTAGATGCTATGTTCACAAAGATGATAGAAATGGAAAGTTTGATCAGAAAAGTGAAGAAGGAACATTTCTAGGTTACTCTTCTAGAAGCAAAGCATTTAAATGTCTGATCAAATCATCTAACAAAATAGTAGAAAGTGCAAATGGGAAAATTAATGAATTTGTAGAAAGAAATGATGAAGGAAATTCCAAGGAACCAGAAGATTATGATGAATTTGTCTATGTTCAAGCGAGAAGTCCTACCAAGAAGACTGTTAAAGGAAATGAAGAGAATATCTAGTTACTGAGTGATGAAGAAGATCATACAGAGCCTATCGAGCCTATATTAGCCAAGTATGTCAAAAGAAATCATGCATCAAGTTAGATTAAAGGAAATAAGGATGATCCAGTGATGACAAGGAACAAACTGAGACAGAACACATGTCTGATATCTGAATTTGAACCAAGAATAGTGAAAGAGGCATTTAATAGTGAAGATTGGATAAATGCTATGACAGAAGAGATTGATCAAATGAAGAAGAATGACACATGGACACTGGTCCCAAGACCGAAGGACAAAAATATAATCGGTACAAATTGGATCTTCAGAAACAAGCTTAATGAAAAAGGTGATGTCATTCAAAATAAAGCAAGACTAGTTTGCAAAGGATATGCTTAGGAAGAAGGAATTGATTATGGTGAGACTTTTGCACCTATGGCAAGACTTGAAGGGGTAAGAACATTGTTGGCATATGCTGCTTTCAAGAATTTCAAAATATATCAAATGGATGTCAAATCTTCTTTTCTGAATGGTATATTAGAAGAAGTTTTTATTGAACAACCTGAAGGATTTGTTGAAGATAAGAATAAAGATTAGGTATGTAAATTGTACAAAGCATTATATGGTTTGAAACAAGCACCTAGAGCATGGTATGAAATATTACATTCTTATTTGATCGAGATTGGTTTTATAAGAACAAGTAAAAACAACAATATATACATGAAGAATGATGAAAATGGAATACTAATTTCAGCCATATTTGTTGATGACATAATATTTTGTGGTAATGACTCTCTATGCAAGAACTTTGGAAATGAAATGAGAAAATAATTTGAGATGTCACTAATCGGTGAGATAAAGTATTTTATAGGTTTATAGATACTGCAAATGAAAGATGAGATCTTCATTACCCAATCCAAGTACATAAAGAAAATCTTGAAGAAGTTTGGAATGGAGGATTCAAACCCTGTAAGCACTCCTATGACTACCAACTATAAATTATCAAAGAATGATGAATCTGCATCCATTGATGAGACACTTTACTGATCAATGATTGGAAAGTTGCAATATGTTGTTCACAGCAAACCAGATATAGCACATGCAGTAGGTATAGTTGTAAGATTTTTTGCAGATCCAAAAGAAACACACATGACAGCAATCAAAAGAATTTTCAGATACCTGAGAGGCACTAATGATTATGGTTTAGTATATTAGAAGAGAAATGATTTTGATTTAAGAGTTTATATTGATGTTGACTAGGCAGGCAACATAGATGACTGGAAAAGCACAAGCAGAGGAGCTTTCTTTTTAGGAGAAAGACTAGTGAGTTGGCTTAGGAAGAAACAAGGATGTGTTTCACAGTCAACAACAGAAGCTGAGTATGTTGCTACAGTATTGAATTGCACAAATATAGCATGGATCAAACAATTGTTGGAAGGTATAAATGAGAAGGTTACCGAGCCAGTAACTATATTCTGTGACAACACTAGTGCCATCAACATTTTGAAGAATCTTGTTATACACTCTAAGACAAAGCACATCTCTATCAAATATCATTATCTTAGAGAAGAAGTTCAAGAGAAGAAAGTGGTGTTGGAGTACGCTAGTACAAAGGAACAAATAGTAGATATTTTCACCAAGCCACTACCAAAGGACACTTTTGAGTATCTCAGAAGCAAGTTAGGGGTCCTACCCCTATCTTCCATTCACTGAACGAGTTTGGTGAAAGCATCAATTCATTGACTCTAAAGAATATCTTTTAGGAGTTGATGCAAATATACACACTTTAGGAGGTTTTCTAAAGGTGTACAGGAAATAATACAAGGAACAAGAATTAAAGACAAAAATACTCTACCCAAGACTGAATTGCTACCGAACAACAAAGGAATTACTTCTCAGAGGAATAAATCATGTTTCAGTTCTTTTACTTTTTGGTATTGTTGTCAAAGGGGGAGAATATTGTAGAACGGGGGAGAAGACTGATGAAAAAGAAGAAGACAAGGAAGAGAAGACTAATGTATGGGGGAGAGTATTTGCATTTCAATTACAACAATCTGAAATCAATTAAGTCAAACCAATTGGTTTTGCCATCAATGCCAAAGGGGGAGATTGTTGGCATTATAACAGAGAAAGGGAGATTGTTGGTATTCCAATTACAATGGGAGATTGTTGGCATTTCAATGAGGATATTGAAAAGGATGTTGACGATTATGGATATAACTGATTAAGGATGTTTTACTGTCTTAATATTATTATTTTGTCATTGATGTCAAGAAATTGATTTTCTAATTCAGTATGATGTTGCCATATCTTAAGAAGTATGTTTTGAAGAGAATTAAGATGTCAATAAAAGACACAGAAAGAATTTGATGAATAAGGGGATGAATAAGTTATTCAATGGGCAACTGTTATCGAGTCAGACAATGATGAGATCATGATGTTTAGATTGTTTTTTATTTCCTACATTTGTTGTTAATTGCAAGGTTAATACTATACTTTGTTACCAAGCAAAGAACCTAGTCAGTAAACCCTAAGGAACCTAGTTGGTAAACCCTAAGGTTATCGCTATCAGTTAATGAAGACAGAATGTCTACTGAGTGAAGTTTAGTACTCACCGAGTTGCAACTGAGTAATAACAGAATGTATTGAATGAATACAAGCGACATTTAATGATGGAAGCTGATGAGATGGAGTTGATTAAATGATTGATACAATGTGTATGAAGTTTGTGAAAGATCTATGGCGAAGTAAAATCGTTAGGAAGATCTACAACTCAGATTGAACCACAATACCTTAGCACAAGTTCCAAGAAATGTATGCAAGTTCCAAGGCAAGGTAAAACATTTTTTAGATCAAAGGATACATTGAACCTAGTCAAGTTTGAAGATCTGATGGCTATGATTGATCATGGGAAATGTGATCAAGGAGATGAAGCGGTTAGCAAATTGTTTATAAATAAGTAATTGTTGATAAACAATGTATGCAGGCAAATGTAAGCATAGGGATGCTACATAGTGATTACCGAGCACAGAAGCTTGAAGACCTATTAGAATACTAGAGTATTGTGCCCAGCAGATGACTAGATAAATCTTATGTCTAGATTGTATTGAGCAAATAGGAATCTGCTTTAGCATTTTTAGATGTGAATTGGCAGATACATTTTTATTACTATTATTTGGTGAAGTAACAGAAAATCTCTTAACCAAGTGGACTTAACAGTCTTATTTGTAAATCCTCTAGCAAGGTGACATTCTGATTGAGTGTTTGAAATCCTTTAACAAGGTCACTTCTAACAAGGTGGAGATCCTAGTAGATCTGAGGGAAATCCCTTAACCGGGTCACATCTAGCAATGTGTTTGTAATCTTTAACAGGATTTTCTTTTAACCGAGCATACTCTAGAAGAGTATATTTCTTAGTGGGTCCGAATTCCCACAGTGGTTTTTCCCTATTTGGGTTTGTACGTCAAATTTGGTGTTATATGTTTGTGATCTTATCTGTTTATGGGTCTGCATGCTTTAATGTTTTTCTGATAAGGTTACCGAGATTGAATCTGTTGTTTTTATGGAAGTTTAAGTTTGTATGATTCACCCCCCCCCTCTCATCTTGGTTAGCTTGGCATCTATACTTTACATTTAGTATTAGAACTTGTCAGGTAAAGCATCCAAATAGCTAGTGTTGGCATCAATGACAAAACATCAATGCAACACATAATCAATTCCACCAAATGGCTAACAATATCCCCCTTTGTCTTTGATGGAAACACTAGATGTGGAAAACATCTATGTACCAAGAAATGCCAAAGAAGTCTCCCCCAATGGAAGACAATCAACAATCCCCCCTATACATCTCTGAATATCAATATCTCTCCCCCTTTGAGTTTTTATTTTTCTTTCTTTGTCTTTTTCACATCAATATCTCTTCCCCTTTGATATGAATGCTATAAATATGACAAAAATATGTTGAAGCAAGAACATAAACCATTGAATCACAAAGATAACTACTCCCCCTGAGCAGTAGCATCCCACATCAGTGTCAGAATGAGTAGTATCTCTGATAATGCATGTCAGATTGATGCCAAACTACAACAATCAAGTCACTATCAGAGGGGCAGAAACTCCCAATCTGTCTCTCAAGTACTCAATTGATTCCTTGGTCAAATATTTAGTGAAAATATCTACAATATGCTCTTTAGTGTTCACATAAACCAGTCTAACTTCATTATCTTCCACCTTTTTCTTCAAAAAGTTATACTTGATAGATATTTGTTTTGTTCTACAATGAAATACCAAATTCTTTGATATATCAATAGAAGCAGAGTTATCACAGTGAATAACTACCGGTGCATCATAATCCACCTTTATATCCTTCAACATTTGCTTCATCCATAAAATTTGTATACATCTATTAATTGCAACAACATACTCAGCTTCAATAGTAGATAAAGAAGTACATGACTGTTTCTTGTTGATCCATGAAACCAACTTATTTCCAAGTAAGAAAGCTCCACCAAAAGTGCTTTTTAGGTCATCAACATCTCCAGCCCAATCAACATCTGTATATGCACATAAAGTGAATTTATCATCCTTAGGGTACCACAAGCCATATTCTGATGTACCTTGAAAGTATCTAAAAATCCTTTTCACCACAATCTCATGATTTTCTCTAGGATCACTCTAAAATATTGAAACAGTGCAAACAATATTCATAATGTCAAGCCTAGTCTGAGTCAGATAAAGAAGACCTCCAATCATAGATTTGTATCTTATAGGATTTACCTGTGCAAAAACATATTTTCTTGTCAATTTCTCACTTGTAACCATAGGAGTACTTACCGGTTTAGAATCTCCCATACCAAATTTCTTCAACAATACCATAGGAGGACTTACTAGTTTGATAGATGAAAATACCTTTGTCAATCTGAGTAATCTGCAAACCTAAGAAAAATTTCATCTCACCAATCATAGACATCTCAAATTATTTCTCCATATTCTTAGAAAATTCTAGACATAACTTATCATCACCTCCAAAAATAATGTCATCAACAAATACTCCAATAATCAGTCTATCATCATCAATGATCTTATAATATAAATTACTATTAGCATTGCCCTTAGTAAAACCAAGCTTCAAAAGGTATTTATCCAACCTTGCATACCAGGCTCTAGGTGTTTGTTTCAATCCATATAAAGATTTCCTTAACCTACAAAACATATATGTATCAATTGATAGTGAAAAACCACCAGGTTTCTCAATATAAACTTCCTCATCAATATCCCCATTACAAAAATGCACTTTTAACATCCATCTGATAAACCTTGTAGTTTTTATAAGCAGCGTAGGTAATAAATAATCTTACAGCTTCAATCCTAGCTACAGGCACAAAATTTTCTCCATAATCAATTCCTTCCTTCTGAGAATATCCTTTACAAACCAATCTAGCCTTATTCCTTATAACTTGACCATCCTCATTCAATTTATTCCTAAAAATCCATTTAGTTCCAATAACCTTTTTAGGTCGGGGAACCAAGGTCCATGTGCTATTTTTCTCAATTTGATCTAATTCTTTTTCCATATCTTTCAACCAATATTGATCTTTACATGCCTCAATTACTGATATCGGTTCAACTTGTGAAATTAAACATACCTCATTAGTTGCCAGTCTTCTTCTTGTCATCACTCCATTGCACTTATCCCCAAATGATCTGATCTTATGAATGATTCAATCTTACATCCCTAGGAGTCTTATGACTTTCTATTCCTCTTCCATGCTCTTCAATTACTATAGAGTTCTCTGATATTGTCGAAGTAACTAGTTCAACACTCTATTCCAGTTAAGGTTCTATTGGTTCAGATATAATCATTTTCACTGTCGTTTCCTTCTCATAAACTCTGATCTGACTTCTATTCAGCTCATCTACTTTGACATTAGCACTCTCCACAATTCTCTGCAATCTCTTGTTATAACATATATATGCTCTTCTTTCATTAGAATAACCAATAAATATGCCTTCAGGATCAAATTTCTCAATGATATCATCTCTCCTGGTATAACATTTACTACCAAAATTTTTGAAATACTTAACTATAGGTGTATTACCAAACCATAATTCATAACATGTATTACCAGTTTCTCCTTTGATATGTACTCTGTTGAATGTATAAATCATTGTGGTCATCGCTTCTATCCATTAGATATGAGGTAGACCAGCTTCCATCATCATTTTTCTAGCAGAATCCAAGATAGTTCTTTTCTTCCTTTCCATAACTCCATTCTACTTAGGTGCCTGGGGAGCAGAAAGTTATCTTCTTATACCATGCTTCTCACAAAAGTTATTAAACTCACTGAATGTGAATTCTCCACCATGATCTAATCTCAAATATTTAATCTTCAATTTTGACTTAGTTTCCACTTTAGCCTTAAAGATTGTAAACTTTTCAAATGCTTCAAGTTTTTCTTTTAGAAAAGTAACCCACATCATTCTAGAATAATCATCAATAATTAGCATGAAATATCTATCACCTTGAAAATTTTTAATTCTAGTAGGGCCACACAAATCAGTAAGAATAAGATCAAGAACATCATTTGATTTATCTTGTATACTCCTAAAAGAGTTTTTGACCTATTTACCC
The DNA here is from genome assembly GCF_030272615.1 of Cryptomeria japonica. Taxonomy (NCBI): domain Eukaryota; kingdom Viridiplantae; phylum Streptophyta; class Pinopsida; order Cupressales; family Cupressaceae; genus Cryptomeria; species Cryptomeria japonica. The sequence goes on along the minus strand of NC_081409.1, from coordinate 794,995,310 downwards.
ATTTGACATTCTTTACATACCGGATTATAGGGCTTCATAATCTTAGGTATATCCCTAACTGCCTTAGTTGAGCTAATATTCCTAATGTAATGAAAATTCACATGACACAACATTTTATGCCATAGCCAACTCTCATCAATCTATGTAATCAAACATGTCTTCTCACTAGAGTACAAATGAAATATATTACCTTTTGTCTGTGTACCAGTTGCAATCTCCAAACCAGATTGAGTAATTATTTTGCATTTTTCATCCTTGAACTATACTTGAAATCCCTTGTCTACCAATTGTCCTATACTCAAAAGATTATGCCTCAGACCTTCAACATAATAAACATTATTAGTATTGTTCTTGGATAAAAGCACAAATATGTGTCACATTTGAGGTCAATTTATCAACACAAGTGAATTTAAGTAATTCTAACTAAGAATTAATTTTAGTCGAACATATGGTTTATATAGATTCATTATAGCTAAGTTATCTATGGGCCACAAGATTTCCAATTGGAAGTGTCTACTAGATGTATATTTTATACCACTTTGGGTCAAATTACCAAAAAAAAATTAAATTAAAAAAACTCATTGTTTCAATAACTCCTACTCTTATAAATAATATTTTTTTTGAAATGTAAAAATACCCTTTTATAGATCTATAAGTGAATTTTCCAAAATATATATCTTTTAATATTTTAGTTAGTTTTTTATATTTAACATTTTTTTTAATTGAAACTAGGTCATCAACACTAAAATATAAAATCGATTATCTTGCCAAGGAAAAGTATTGAAATTTATTTAAAATTTTTGAAAAAAGTATGATGCATTAGAGAAAAGAATCTATATCAAGCTGATATAATTCTTTTCTAATTTGGATAAATACTTAAGAAAAAAGGTGGTGGGAATTGGAAAGAGTTATATTTCAGCACACGCAACTTTTCAAATTTATTGAAAAATGTATATTTATAAAAAATAGTAAAAGATATATTCATGCACTAAATTTTCAAGTTATCAATATACACAAAAAAAATTAAAGAAAAAATGGTAAAATTTACTAAATATAGTGTGGTGGCTTGTGTAACTTCAATTTCAGCAGTTTATCAGCAACTAAATTATAGTGTTTACTTTATAAAAAACTACATTCAAATGATTTTTAAAATTTTTGTTAAAATTACAAACATAAAATAGACAAAAGAATATAACTTTTATTAGTTTACATAATTTCAAAATTCAAAACATATATTTCACTTTCTATTGATTTAATTTAAAAAGTTAAATCGACATTGGCCATTTCCTTTGGAAAAGTATGACACAGCTTTGTACTTTTACCCTCTTACCATCCAATGATATAGTTCTTTTTCCTTTGATCATACATGCTTTGTCATCTCCAAATATAACTAGACCACCATCAAATTCTTGTAAAGACATAAAATTCTCTTTATCTCTAGTCATATGATGTGAACAACCATTGTCAATTACCCATTCATCCTTGTCTTCAATTTTAGCAGCAATTGCCTTCTCTTTAGGTACATTCTCTTCCAGTGTCAGATCATCTTCCTTGATAGCCAGGAAGACCCATTCATTCCCATTGTCGGATCCACCAGCAGAGTCTTTTGTCAGTTCATCATCAGAATCGGTAATTTTTTCCTCATCCGCTATATAGCATGATTTGTCTCTATTTTTCTTGTATTTATACTTGTTCAGATATCCAGGGTTAGGCTTAAATGATCTTCTAACTCTTTCTTCAAATCTTAATGTAGCATCGTAAATTGTACGCACTTGCTAGGGTGGTACAATTTCACACCTAGTTTAGCACCCGCCTTGGCGCATCTTGCATTTTGCATTGCATTTCCCCTTTAGCACTTAATTAATTAAATTAATTAGGTCTAAGGTTCTATTTTATCATCTCCCATATCATAAAGTTGGGCCCTTTTCTTTAAAGTGTGCCCCTTTCATTTTATTCCTCCAATACATCACTTAATCAAAAACCCTAATTAGGTCCTATTTTGAACCTAGGGGCTTGATTTCGGGGGTCAAAACATCTCGAAATCACCTATAACTTCGGGATTCTCTCTAAAATCATCATATCCGACGACCCTGAAAATTTGGTGAAAAGTTGTCCGGACCATGGCGCCCGGCATGCACATGGTCCCGGACATTTTTCCTGAAATTTTAGGAGCGCGATCCAATCATAAAATAAAGCTTAACCCCAAGAAATTGGCGGGAGATTCAATCTCTAGGTCGGCCAAAAGTTGAAATTAAGACCTAGGGTTTCATATATAAGAGCTCTCTTTCTTCATTTGAAAGGATCCAGAATTTTGGTTTTCAGGGACCTTCTATGCAGCGAAAGAGCAGATCTTTGAAGACTTCAACAACATTCAACATCAATCCATCAAGCATTCATCAATTTCATTCATCCATTTAGGGCTTTGAAGACATTGAAGAGCAATAAGGGATCACCGACTGAAGATTGGCTTGTACCCCTCCCTTGGGGTTGGGTATGATTTCATGTTGTTTTCATGTCTTTGCATAAGCCTCATTATATCATTTGTATTCATGCTTTAGATCACTTTGCATCTTGATTTGGACCATTTACATTATCATTGACAAGCAATTAGGGTTTACTTTCTAGGTTGCTCTAGTTTGCTTACTTTCCTTTTAGGATCTTGCACACACACAACGTCTGCACACACTACTTTTACAATACAACTTGGCTATTCGTGGAGGTGGAAATCACCAAAGCGGGGGTTTGAATAAGGCAAAACCCTAAATAGCCGCCCAACACACCTTTTCAGATATAAGTACAGATTTCAGGATTCGGACGACGCCGCAAGTTGCAAATCCGGCAGAAGCAGACGGAAACCGAGCCCCGCACCAAATTTCAGAGCAAAAGACCAGGACAGGGGCGTGGGGCGCCCTGGTCCTGCCAGGATAGGGGCATGGGGTGCCCTGGTCTTGCCAGGATAGGGGTGCTAGGCGCCCTGGTCCCTGGGATAGGGGCACTGGGCGCCCTGGTCCTTCTGTCAGACAGCAAGTTTCAGCATCTTTGACAGCTTTTCAGGTTGCAAAATAACAGTTTCAGGGGCAGAATCAGGACAGTGGCACCCGCGCCCCCGTCCCGAACATTTTCACTCAGATTTTAACTCTGGGTACGCATTTGCATTCTTGTCTTGTCCTTGTGTTTACAGCTTTCCATTGTTTAAGTTCAATTCTGCAATCTTGTTATTAGTTCGTACTTGCACTTTGGGGTTAGGAATTGAACTTGCATCATTTTATCTTTCAATTACAACAAAGGAATAGAAATCCTAATAAGTAGCCTGTGGCTCTCTCTTCCACAAAAATAAGTAGCCAATTGTGTGATACCTCTAGGCTCTTTCGTATTCCACAAGTGTGTGGTTGAAAGTGAGATTAGGGCCTGTTTGCTTAGTGTCACTTTTTCCCCCACACATTTTGGTGAACCCGACGTGAACTCCAATCTTCTCTAATCCTGATTTATGTTTTCAAGTTTGAGTGTTTATGCCATTTCAAAATCAAATTTGTATTTACAAGTTTTAATTTCTTGCAAGATTCAAAAATCTAGAGGAAATTTTTGCTAAAACCCTAATTTTTTTTCAAAGTTGAACTTGCGGATAGCTTAATTGGGATCAATAATTTCAAATCTGATTCAGGAACTCATTTGAATCATAAATTTCATTTTCTAAATCTACATTCTAAGTGCTTACATTGGTTAAAATTAAACATTTCCTTCTATTTTGCATGTGTTATCATTTGAAAAAGGAAAATTGTTGTCATGATGCATTCATTTCATAGATGTGATAATGGGTTAGCTTCCCTTGTTTCAATTTTTCCTTCTCCTAAAGAACCTCCCCCCATCTATAACAACATTTTAGTGCCTAAAAGAGTTGCTACCGATCCCTTTGAGACTCTCCCATTCTCTAAGGATGAAGACTTTAAGAGTGATCTTGACAATTCTCCTAAAATGTGCCATTCCTATTTAGCTATCCTAGAGGAAGAGAATGATATCATAAACACCTTTCTTAATGTTACTTCACTAAGTGAAAAGGTATTGATGGACATTGACTTATTTTCTCCTAAAGTTGGTCCTTCCAATAGGGGCATGTTAGTGCAACAAGAGGTTATGAACACTTCTTTCAAAGATCTCCTTCCTAAGCATGAATCTTTGGAGAAATATGTTCATGTTCCTCCTAAAAAACACTCCCTTCATGAGGATCCTTTTGTGCAAGAAGATGAAATTATCCCTACATTTTCTAGTGATGGCATTTCCTTTTCCAACAAAATTCCCACTAGAGATGATGAATTAATGATAAATGCTTACCCTTCTCCTAAAGTTTGTCTTACCCATAAGCATCCCTTAGAGAAAGAAGATGAAATAATAAGAAATTTCCTTAACTCTCTCTCCCCTAAAGATCATATTGAACATATTTTGAGGAAAGAGGATGAGTTTAACACATCTATTGATGCTCTCCCTCCTAAGGATGAGGAATGAATAAACAATGTTATCTCCTCTCCCGAAATTGACAATACTTCAAACACTCCTTTCAACAACCTCACTATTTGGGATGAACCATTAGAAGAAGGTATAGATTATTCTCTACCCCTAGCCAAAGGGGATGAAATCAAGATTGAAAACTCCCTTGATAGTTTCTCACCTTCCTTGAATCTCAATTATTCTCCCTCTAAAAATAAAGCATCTCCCTCTCCTCAACTTGGTTCCACTCATAAGGAAACCCTAGTTCAAAGCAAGATGGTTAACATCTCTTTCAAAGATCTCCCTCTCAAAAGTGAGACTTTAGAGAGTAATGTTGATTCTTCTCCTAGAGAGTTTATTCCCCATGTAGATCCTTTGATGATAGAGGATGATATGACCTTTCCTAGTATTACTTTTCCTACTAGAACATCAATGCCTACCCCTGGTCTCTCTCCTAAAATTGATTTAATCCGTGATAAGATTTTAGTGCAAGAGAAGACTATCAATAATTTTTCCAATACTTTTGTTCATTCCTCTAAACCATCCTTAATCAATTTGATACATGTGAATGAAACACCTAACAAACCTCTCTTCACTGTCCAAGGTGCTTGTCCTTCTCAAAATTCTCAACCTTTAAATAAGCCTATCTTAGTGGTTCAAGGCGGTTATGCTAATGATTCTTTTTGCACTCCTAAGAAACCTATTATTACTGTGCAAGGAGGTTATTGTACTAAGAGCCCTTATGAGTATGCTAAGCAACTGACTAGAGAGAGTTATCATGCGGTTGCCCATACTTATAATACTAGAAACAATAGGCAACCTAATCCTCCTCCAGTTATCCCAACTTCACTTCCTCCTTCCCAACCTATTCTTCCTCAAGCTCCACGAATTTCACAAGTTCTTGGTAAGGAATATGATCTCATAGAACAACTTAAAGCTACCCCTGCTAAGATATCCCTTTGGGATTTGATCCAAACTTCTTCCGCTCATCATGGAATGTTACAAGATGCCTTGAAAGATTTGAATGTTCCTCCACCTAATACATCTAGTAATATAGTGTCTTTGGTTAACTTTGTGATGAATCCTAAACCTCAAATTGTGTTTACTCAAGATGAGTTGCCTACTAGTGAAATTCAACATCAATTTGATCCCTTGATGATTGTGGTTATTATAAATGACACTACTATAAGACAAACACTGGTAGATAATGGTTCTGGCCTTAATGTGTGTTGCATTAATCTATTGCATAAGATGAATGTGGATACATCCCTTATTGAGCCTGACTCTCGTCCCATTTGAGGCTTCGATAATGTGGCTAAGTCTTCATTAGGTATTATCACCTTACCCATCACAGTGGGACCTGTTACTTTGCCTACTCCTATCCATGTTATGTCAGGAAATCTAACATACAACTTATTATTAGGGAGACCTTGGATTCACAGTATGCAAGCTGTCCCCTCTACATTGCATAGACAAGTTAAATTTATTTATAATAATAAGACTTATACCTTGATAGGTGATACTAATTTTCAAACTTGTTTGCAAACATCTACTTCCAAAGGGAGTTCTTCTAAGCCTTCCTCTTCTAGTGATGACTCGTTAAACAAGATACCTATGGATGAATCATCACCCTCTGATAATCAAAATTCTTTGGATGAGTCTGAAGTTCCTGAAGAAGATTCTTCTCAACTTGAATCTACACATGAAAAGGCTTTTGATCCTGAGAAGGTTCTTATAGAAGACGATTGGGGATCTCTTGATTTCAATCCCACCTTTGTAGGTGAGTATAGGGTTCCTCCTAGAGAGCTTAAAGTTAAAAAGAAGGAAGAAACTAGAGATCAATCAGTCTTACTTGAACCTATGAGCAATAATTTTGTGGCTGCTTCTCAAACTTCTTCTCCTCACACCTCTAATTCTGAAGAATTTGATTCTTTGTCTTATGAAAAACCACCTTTTCTTTCTGAAATGGCTAATCGTTATGGTCGTGGTTTTCATATTTTGGCTAAGAGTGGCTATAGTGGAAATGGTTGTGGCACAAATGAACAAGGAATTAAAGTTCCTTTAAAACATAACATGCATGAATATTCATTTGGACTTGGATATAATCTTTCTAAGCCCACCAAAGCATCTAAAAGACCATCTCTCAATGTGAATGCTATATTTGGTGGTGATGATGATCTCACTTCAACTAAATCATCTTCTACTTCTATCAACTCTCATTCCCCTCATAAGGAAATCTTGGTGATGAACAAATCTCTTTATGAATCCCCTCAAATTTCTAAATCCAATTATGAATGTTTATCTCCTATTCATCATAAAGTCCTTTCCTCCAGGGATAAGGCTCTAATAAATTACACTCATCCCTCTTCTAAGATTTCTTGTGACTTTTCTTCTTCAGTTTTTTACATGTTTTTGATCTCACTTATAGTTGAGCATTTAGCATGTCATATTCAAATACCTCATTCAATCTGTCATGTCTTTAAATAACATTAATGGCTATTATGTTGCTCATCATTATGTGACATTGGTAGCTCATTTACTGGGGGCTCATTGTCATTCATGATGGTACAATTTCAAGTGCAATCATATTTTTGAAGCAACATAATAGCCTAATTTTTCTATGTTATCTCTTGTTCCTATGGGGACACGAGTGATTTCATACATCTCTTCCTTTTATGGTTAAAATTTCCTTTTGGGGTAATAGTGTGGAAATATTAATCATCTTTTCTTTAGAATCCTCTTTTCCTAGATATGGGAGAAGATGTGTATTCTCTTTCTTATCCCACCCACTTCTTGTGAGGAGCATTTTACATACATTAATGTCCTGCTTGCATGAACTCATGTGAGTATGTAGTACATTTTTCTTATGTCTAAATCTCTCCCTAGAAGATTGTGTAAGTCCTTCTCATTGTCCTTATCCTTGGGAGGCAATGATCTTTCCTTATTTTTATCTAAGGATCCACTTTTTCCTATTTCGTGGATGGTGTGAACTTTATTACTTGATGTTATTCCTTGTATGCATTTGTTGTTGTTTGTTCAAGGATTCTCTCTTACAAGAGGTGTAAGTCCTTGACTACAACCTCTTTTGCACTTGGTAAAATACATCCATAATGAATTCACTCTCCCAATTGGGTTAAAAAGAGCGTCATCCTTCATTAAGAATCACTTTCACCTCGCAAAAGAAGGAAGTATTGCATTCTTATTCTTGAAGATGTTATATTTGTCTAAGATAATTCCTCTCGGGGATAAGTGTCTTTTGTACAAAGATCTCTTCTCCTCTAAGGATCTCCTTTACACATACTACAAGATACCCCTTTTCAACTATCTTATCCTGGCTTAAAGAGTCTAAAACTCTCTTGCTTGGATCTATGACATTGTTGCATTTTTGGGGTATCTTCTTTTGTGATGAAGGTAGGTATCCTTGTTCTACTTTGCTTATGACATAAACATTACACTTTTTGAGAAATGGGTCATTCTCGGAACCAGAGCACAGACTCTTAGAGCGAGATGTCTCCATTTTTCTTTTATGCAAGTTGATTATTCTCGGAACTAGAGCACAGACTCTTAGAGCAAGATGTCACGCTTTTGTACTATACATATACAGGTTGTAGCATAATCAAGCATAGACTCCTATGAGGTGCTTCTAACCTCACTTACACACACATGCATGAGGTTGAGTGGAACTAGCGGCATAAGGCTAGACTTTCTCACTCTCCTCCCTTACATGGATCACCTAGACAGACTCTAGGGGCTAGTTTTCAATGTCCTTTTTCCCATGGATCACCTAGACAAGATTTAGGGGCGAGAAGTCCATGTTTTCTTTCTCACTATTCTTCTCATGGATCACCAATGTGTGTATTCATGCTTTTTTCCTTTCTTTTCTTCTCTTTGAATTTTGTTTCCATTTACATCCTTCATCTTGTGTTAGAGAACTCTTAAATCTTCACACTCTTTGTTGTGTTGGAATTGAGATTTAGTCCTCTTTCTTACCAAATGATTCTCCATTAGTTTTGATCTCATATCAAATCTTCTTGTGAGCATTTGTCATCAATATTCATTAATAATTCGAAGTGGTAAACATGATACCCTGTTTCAACTCACTAAAATTAGCAAGCCGAAACAGGGGGAGGCATATAGCTACCCTCGAATTTTCATCACCTTCCTTAGTAAGCATTAGGTGATTTTGTGATCTAACGTGTGTTTTGTAGGGTGCGGTTCCTAACTGTGTACTGCAGATACCACTGGGGGCTTCGTTCGACAGACTTATGGATATATCCTTTTTCAAATAATGTTTACTTTTCTGTACTTTAGCTTGCATATGCACGTAGTGTTCATATGACCGCTAAAGTGGGTGCTAAATGTAGCATCATAAATTGTACGCACTTGCTAGGGTGGTACAATTTCACACCTAGTTTAGCACCCACCTTGGCGCATCTTGCATTTTGCATTGCATTTCCCCTTTAGCACTTAATTAATTAAATTAATTAGGTCTAAGGTTCTATTTTATCATCTCCCATATCATAAAGTTGGGCCCTTTTCCTTAAAGTGTGCCCCTTTCATTTTATTCCTCCAATACATCACTTAATCAAAAACCCTAATTAGGTCCTATTTTGAACCTAGGGGCTTGATTTCGGGGGTCAAAACATCTCGAAATCACCTATAACTTCGGGATTCTCTCTAAAATCATCATATCCGACGGCCCTGAAAATTTGGTGAAAAGTTGTCCGGACCATGGTGCCCGGCGTGCACATGGTCCCGGACATTTTTCCTGAAATTTTAGGAGCGAGATCCAATCATAAAATAAAGCTTAACCCCAAGAAATTGGCGGGAGATTCAATCTCTAGGTCAGCCAAAAGTTGAAATTAAGACCTAGGGTTTCATATATAAGAGCTCTCTTTCTTCATTTGAAAGGATCCAGAATTTTGGTTTTCAGGGACCTTCTATGCAGCGAAAGAGCAGATCTTTGAAGACTTCAACAACATTCAACATCCATCCATCAAGCATTCATCAATTTCATTCATCCATTTAGGGCTTTGAAGACATTGAAGAGCAATAAGGGATCACCGACTGAAGATTGGCTTGTACCCCTCCCTTGGGGTTGGGTATGATTTCATGTTGTTTTCATGTCTTTGCATAAGCCTCATTATATCATTTGTATTCATGCTTTAGATCACTTTGCATCTTGATTTGGACCATTTACATTATCATTTACAAGCAATTATGGTTTACTTTCTAGGTTGCTCTAGTTTGCTTACTTTCATTTTAGGATCTTGCACATACACAAGGTCTGCACACACTACTTTTACAATACAACTTGGCTATTCATGGAGGTGGAAATCACCAAAGCGGGGGTTTGACTAAGGCAAAACCCTAAATAGCCGCCCAACACACCTTTTCAGATATAAGTACAGATTTCGGGATTCGGACGACGCCGCAAGTTGTAAATCCGACGGAAGCAGACGGAAACCAAGCCCCGCACCAAATTTCAGAGCAAAAGACTAGGACAGGGGCATGGGGCACCCTGGTCCTGCTAGGACAGGGGCGCTGGGTGCCCTGGTCCCTGGGACAGGGGCGCTGGGCGCCCTGGTCCTTCTGTCAGACAGCAAGTTTCAACATTTTTGACAGCTTTTCAGGTTGCAAAACAGCAGTTTCAGGGGTAGAATCAGGACAGTGGCGCCTGCGTCCCCGTCCCGAAAATTTTCACTCAGATTTTAACTTTGGGTATGCATTTGCATTCTTGTCTTGTCCTTGTGTTTACAGCTTTCCATTGTTTAAGTTCAATTCTGCAATCTTGTTATTAGTTCGTACTTGCACTTTGGGGTTAGGAATTGAACTTGCATCATTTTATCTTTCAATTACAACAAAGGAATAGAAATCCTAATAGGTAGCCCGTGGCTCTCTCTTCCACAAAAAGAAGTAGCCAATTGTGTGATACCTCTAGGCTCTTTTGTATTCCACAAGTGTGTGGTTGAAAGTGAGATTAGGGCCTGTTTGCTTAGTGTCACTTTTTCCCCCACACACTTAAATTCCTTTTAGGACATCTAGATGCAAAATGACCAATCTTATTACATGAAAAACATTTAAAAGGTATTTTTCCTTCATACTTACTTCCTATTGGTCCTTTAGGTACTCTTCTAGAAAATAGTGCTTCAAGTTTCTCAAACTCATCATCTTCTCTCTTCATATGTTCTAATTCCTTTGCATACAAATCTTTCTAACCTTTCTTAACGGTTGTAGATGTAGATGCATGAAAAGCAAGTTCAGACTTCACAGTTCCAGAAGGTCCAAATTCCTCAAGCTCAAAAGTAGATAGTTTCGCAACCAAAGTATCTCTGTTGACAGATGTAGTAGCCATTGTTCTCAACTCATTAATAGTAGTAGGATTCATTTTGTAAGCTGGTGGTAGGGCTCTCAGGACTTTAGAAACAATTTCATCTTGGCTCAGAGTTCCACCACAACATTGAATTCCCATAAAAATCTCATTTACCCTTTCCATGAATACAGTAATCCTTTCATCTTCTTTCATCTTCAGGTTTCCATATCTTACCCGATAACCATCAAGTTAAGAAATCTTCACTGTAGGGTCACCTTCATTAAATGTCTCCAACCTATCCCAGATACCCTTTCCAGATGATTTGTTGGTTAATCCCATTATTTGTTGATTAGAAAGTGCACACAAGAGAGATTCTCTTACTCTAAAACCATTCTCAAGCTCCTTGTTCGGGTTTGCTAGAGGAGCATTGCCAAATCTCATATTATAGGATGTGACACCATTTTGTGCAATCTCCCAAATCTCCTTGCCAAGACATCTTAGATGAGTCTCCATCTGAATCTTCCATGTTGTGTAATTTGTTCCATCAAGCCTCAGAATATCCCTTCGAAAGATAGCTCCAAAAGAACTCGATGAACTTGAATTGTTAGTTGCCATAGGATCTTCCTCAAGTGGTTAAGCTTTCTATAGAGAGGACCAAAGCTCTGATACAAATTGTTAGACAGTTTAAATAACCAGAAGATAACTGAGACCGGGGGGGGGGGGGGTGAATCAGTTGTCACAGATTATCGAAACCATTAGAAATTTAAACTTTAATAAAAAAACCCAAAACATTAATACCGAAATAGCTGTTAAAATAATTAAGCATAAACAATAATCACATAATAAAAGATATCCACATAACACCAAGATTTATATGTGGAAAACCCAGTAAAGGGAAAAACCACAGTGGAAAGCCTACCCATAGTCAAATAATACTTCTGCAACTTCAGTATGTGAATTACAATTGAGGGGCTTGCACATGCAAGAAGGCCAACAACCTAAAGCGCACTACTCATCACAAAAGGAGCCTCACTAACTACATAGAAATCTAGACTACAATCCAGAGAAGTGTTGAACTGCAAAAGCTAGAATCTCCTATGCCTGAGTATAGTTCTAGTTAAGCTCAATACTGGAGGACTAAATCCTCTTATATAAACCTAATTCGATCTCCAATGATCGACCAACTCCGCTACCTGAATGATATTACATTATTCGCACATTACATTCCTTGACCATGATCTCTAACAATAATCATGATGATCTACAATGAGATCTTACATCTATATATACAAACCCTCGACCATAAACAATTAGGTCTGCCACTAGATAATAAACCAATTACATAATTACAAACCATGTCGGCCATAGACCGAACAAATAATATCCAACACATAAAACATCCCAGAAATACATCGAGAATCTTAATCCACACATTAAATTAAAGCCAGTCCATAGCCTAGTTCAACCGGGACCTAGTATAGGTCCACACGCTACAAAAATCATCTCCATTCACCAAGTCTTGAACATGATCACCAAAAACATCCTGAAAATCCACTAGAAGCTATACCAACACCACTTACATAATTCATCAAAGATCTCCACAAAAAGCTCTATCAATGAAACCCTTGCTGAAACCAGAAACCAAGCTTCTAAGCAAAAAAGATAGCCTCCGATCACCAGACTAAAACCAATTGACCAAATGTGTGCATGAGTATCATGAACAAGCCAATTCCATCACCAAACTATACTGGAGCCTACTAGATCATGCCAGATCCAGATCAACCAGAAACCACTCAGCCTACTAGGACCAGAAGGGTGTTGGTAAAGCATCCAGACAACTAGTGTTGTCATAAATGAAAAAACATCAATGCAACACATAATCAATTCCACCAAATAGCCAACAAAGACATGCTCAGTCTAAAAATGAGGATCTCGGAATTGGATTATATCATTGAAATTGTAACATAATTTTCAAGGTAAGTATTACTCTGCATCATATTGCTTCTTCCTCCACCACATTATTGATATTCATAGCCATATTTAAAGAAAAATCTTGAATCAAATTACCATTACAATATTTTGTGGCTCCATTAGTCCCTACCTTGCTAGGATTAACATTTCAAAATTCCTTGAAAAAACTAAAATTCAATAGTAGTAGTAGTAGAAAGAAGACTACTTACAACACATTATTTACTATAAAATTAACTTAATATCAAATAAGAATATAACTTACACCAATCATGAAGCTGGGTAGCCAGAACCACAAAAAAATTATGAATTAATTTTGAATGGAATGATTACAAATAACAACAAGGGGTGATTTTAAAAGACTTCATAATCACAAAATACAATTGATAAAAATAATCTAAACTAAACTAAACTTATTAGTTGTCATGCATCTAACATGCATTAAACTTAACTAGGTAAAATTTATTAAAACTAGGCAAGACAAAAACAACAGATCATGCCATTCTAAAATAGAATTTAAAACTTGAAAATTGAACTACTCTAAAATTAGAAACAATCATTACAAAAATCCTTTAAGCTAGACTTCAAAGCTACATTCTCAACTGTCCGTTCAAATTCTAGAATACATGAAACAGTGTCATTTATTTAACATACTCCCCCTTGATGTTGTTGTAGAATTAAAATTTTGATCTCAGAGTTTCAGTAGACTTAAAAAACTGAGCTTTTTCAGTTACCTTGATAAAAATATCTGCAAGTTATTGACATATAAAAGACAATGAGTTTATTTTATTGGGCTGACAAAATTCTCTTGATTGAATAGTGGTTCTAAAATCTTCATTTCATATCAGAGTGATTCCTGAATATTCAAAGTCAATTTGTCCTATCTCACTCTAAGTATATTCAAATCCTTGTGTTTCTTTCTAGGAGGAGGGTTTGTTGTGTGATGGGGCTATTTTGTTTATATATTTCTAAATGGAATTATGTAAAGGATATTGTTATAAATGTTTATTTCTTCTTTTAAGGTTTGAAGTTCCTTTTGAGTTTTGTCATGGTACTATTGAGTATGAAACTTGAATTGATGAAAAAGAATAGGTAGAAAGTAATAGGAACTAAATAGGAGAAAAATATTGATAAGAACAAGTTATCAAAAGAAAATCAGTTCATACAAAGATGAGTAAATGTTACAAATGACATCAAAACTAAAATGAACATAGTAATAGGCAAGAATGGAAACCCAAGGTATGAAGGAACTGAGATGGGAGACAAAATATAGAACTGAATGAAGGAATATGACACTAGGGAACAACATAGTGGACAGGCATACCAGAAAATAAATAAAATATATAGTTTTTGTGAATGAAACATCTATTCTTCAAACAAACAAAAAAATATGATTGAGACTCTAAATATAATTAGTTATAGGAATATAGTAGTAGAGTATAAAAAGTAACTAAACACAATGTACATAAGGAAACAAACAAAGCAAGGGGAAGTGCACCTAATTGGCTAGACCTTGAAGTATAAGAAACAATACAAATAGAAACTAGCCTTGTGATGGCAAAAACCTTGAAAAAACTATGGAGCTAATGAAGATCAAAAGGGACACCAACATTTGTCATATATTTTTCAATCACCCAGAAAGGCCTGAGCAGTATTTTAGAATGCTCATAGTTGCACAAAGACACATCTTTAACCCCTTAGATCACTTCTTGGGTACCGAGACATGTTTCTCCTACTAGAAACTCATCAAATACATCCTTGCTTGTAGGAGATGACTTGTCAATGTTTACTTAATTTTTCATTTAAAAAAACAAAAAATCCTACATTAGGACCAATTCTTATATGAAAAGAAAATGAAATGACATTTCTGGCTTTCAAGCATAATCTCTTTGACCCTTTGACATTTGTGTCTTTAAACATTTACCCTTGTTCTTACTTTGAGCATTCAATGTTGTGATGTTTTCACTTTTAATATAGAAAATTTATATATTATTAAATTATATTTAAAAAATGACATCTCCAAATACCCATCTCCTATTTTTCAGAAATAGACATACTGATTCCAATCTCTCATATGTCTTGATAACCATGGAAAAAGGAAATATGTGCATATGTTCTTTTGTCTAAGCAACCCAAGTTGCAAGAAAAGGTTTGCATGTTTTTGTGCATGGTATTAATTCAGTTATGCAGCTCTTTGAAATCAAAATACTTGAATGTGTGCATCTATAAATTTTATCTGTCACAAAAACTCAAACATCTCTACTACTCCATTCATATGAGGGTCATATATTTGTTCTTTTAATGCAAAAGGTCTTCACAATTGTTTGTGTGTATCAAGTAGATTTTCCAAAATGTGATCTACTATAGTTTATTGCATCAAGACTCAATGCATATTAACTTGTAGTATCATTGAGATCTATGTTTGTATGAGACTAACCTATTATAAGGTTGATATACTCACAATATGGTTTGTTACGATTTGACAAGGCCAACCTATATAAGAAGATGATAAACTCACCATGGTGTTATGAATATTCTTGTGCATAAATACATGGCTAACACACCATTTACACACATTACAAATTGATCATTATACTTTGTGTAGCTTCTTAGTTGATACTTGACACCAACAGTTATTTGTCACGTCTTTCCATAGAATCTTGTGTGCAGTTATACATGGATCATTGAACCTTATTCTAAATTCAAACATGATTTGAAAGTTAAAGAATAAAAACCACCTAAACTTTAATTCAATTTCTTGAAAGGCTGCAATAGGCATGCACCATTATTAGAGAGACTAAGACTCAATCACACTTCCTAGAGTTTCTTATCCAAAGATGAAGAATTTTGCTAGCTTTCTCTAGCTTGGACCTGCATATGAAGTTCTTGCAATTTAGTTATAACTGAACTAGGTACTCTATTTAAAATAAAGGTAATATATTTATTACTAAAAGTATGTAATGTTATCAAATATACCACTAATGTTCTGCCATAAGTGGGTGGAGTAAGATGAGTCCAATATCATGGAATGAAGACATTACAAGACAACAATGGGTGAAAATTTACTATTCTGGAAGGGGACAAAGGATTAGCACATCTACTAGGTCTAGTGTCATGATTCAAAAAAACTAGTGAAATTTTGCAAATTTCCTCTAAGGTTAAAACTCTTGTGGGATGGAATTGAGACCTAGCTAGGTGTAAGGGAGGCTTGGCAGAGATTGAGATAAGTTGGGATGAGACTGTTGTCTACATGTAGTAGAATTGTTTAAAGAGGCCATGGAAGGAGTAAGATGGTTAGAGTAATCTCCATTATCAATTTTATTGTATCCCTTGGATGGGCATCCATTGATAAGAGCTTGACAAGAGTGACACTTTGGCCTATTAAACTGTTGTATCTTGAAAGTTATTGTAGGAAACCTTGTATAGTGATAATGAGCTTGGGTGGAATATTTAACAAGGGAAGATTTAGGTGGCATCAAAGGCATAAAAAAATGGCCTCCACTACTCCATGATTCATATACAGAGACGCAGTCTTCCCTGTTGTTGTAGCAATCAAAATCCTCCAAAGCAAGTTTCATCATCATGGTGTAAGTGAAGATGATTGTCATCAAACTAAAGCCAACTAAATAAAAAATGTTTAGCAACTAGGGACAACTGAGAGAAAAGGAATGCCTACAATGCCTCTGTCCTATCAGCTCTTAAATAAGAAAGAATATAGAGATGTCTAAATGGGCATGCCCTACTTAAATGTATAGAGGTAATGAAGAAATATAAGGGTGTCATAACCCTTCCATATAAATAAAAGCACTTGTCCACTAGGCTGAAATCTATTCTTTTCATTTTTGGGTTGTTAATGTTGTACTTGGCCCCTAATATCTTGCCCAATGTTTATACTATTTCAGCTTGGTTGTTTATTGTATAGGTATTTTCTTTTCATTTGTAATCAGCTTTGTTGAGAGTGTCACTTAAAAATCCATCTGCAAAGACAGGGTAAACAACTTAAACCCTATTGCAGACAACTAAAGGGCAATAAAATGTTGGCTCATCAAATTGTAGGTAACATTTTGACGGAGAACTTAACATCTGAGAAGAATAAATCTTAATTAAATTTAACTGATATGATGAAATCATGATTTTGTTTAGATTATCTAACATAAAATGTTCACAATCTGAAAGAAATGATGGAAAAAAACACAAGAATCATCAAAAACATATTGTGCCCTGATCTAAATTTTTTGCATAAAAAACCGCTATTAAGTTGAACTTAAAACTGGAACCTATCAATCCCAATATCCATCAACAATTTCTTTAAAATCCAACAAAGACTAACTGAGATTAAGAAAACTTTGGCCATGGTTACTGAAAGGGATTAACGAAAAACTAAGATAAAATGTAACTTAAAACCAAAAACAATGAAACCCAATACCCATCACCAATTTCTATAATAACCCAAAATTTCAAGGAAATTAGATTGATAAAAACAGAAAATCTTGGCAGTAGTTCATCAACAAAAAATTAAGAGTGCAACAAGTTTTGCAAATCAAAGAAATTCATTCTTCATCTTGTTTATCATCATCTGAGCTCTAAGACCACAACGCCAAAATGCGCTTAAGAAAAACCCTCAAAAGATACCAAGGAAAAGAGACACCACAATAGAAATTATGTAGATTTTGCCTAAAAAATAAACATTATTGTTAATCCACAATTATAGCGGTTTAGACTTTGATGGTATCCTTTGAGTCCTTGCCAATATTCATAAACAAGAACAGAGCTTTTACATTGACCAACACGAAATAGTATAATGCAAATCCCCTAGACACTAAAAATGTGCAGAGAGCGAACATGACGGATTACACTTCGCAGAAGTCGACAACAGGCGTAGCTAAAGCCAAGCCTTTGGAAAATGAAAAACCCTAACCCTAACTATTGGTACATGTATAATTATAAGGACCCCTCCCCCTTGATTTTGGAAACCTTTTTTTATATTTTTTAAATGAATGAATGAATGAATGAATGATTTTACTGATGTCCACGAGACTAAACAACCTAGGGGACCAAGAAAAACACACTCTCTAAACCTCCTGAATATATTTTCCATGCCGGATCTCCTGCTATGAATCTTAACTAGAAAACTAGCCATTAGGATGATCTTGTCAAAATCAAATAAATGATGCATTTAGTAAGAAAGTGTTATTCAGTCTCCACTGCTCCCATCCTGCAAAACAAACAAGTTCTCTCTTCCCATAACTCCTTGGGCCTTTTCCACCTACCCATTCCACACCTGAGATAATGCGAACTAGCCCTCAGCTGTACCACTAATAGCGTAGGTTTCCCTTTAATAACTGCCGCTAAATATGCGTTCTCACCATGTTCCCCAATTGGGTTAAACTCTTTAATGTAATATGCCTTTTCACATCCAATATGGTTATTCCACATGGCAGTTTGAAACTTTTCAATGACAAACTTCTTTATTTCCTTATTGGTATTAGGACAATCATGCAGTTTGATGTTCCATTTATTCAACCACTTTATGTTTTGTTTCATCCAAGTTTTCTTCCTACAGTTAAGACCCTCTTCCATCACCATCTTGGGCCACTGGTGGTTATTCATGTTTTCAACCTTCTTTAGATAACTTATTAACCAAGTTAATGCTGATGCCTCCATTGGAAAAATACATGCTTCCACCAAAAGGATTCCATATGGCACTAATGTTTTAACTTTGAGATTGCTTGTGATTAGGTGTTTTTGAATTCTTTCTAACTGTCTCCATCCATATTTTGACATGTTGCCTCCCCAAACTTCACAACCATAGAGAACAACTGGTGTGACCAGCCAACCAAAAAGAGATTTTTTTTGGTTTTCCAATCCCATAATTCAACATTTTTACACCTATTTTGAAGTAGATATGATGCTTTCTATTCTCCCTGAATCCTTTTCTCTCTACAAGTCTCCCAACTAAGTTTATAGTGGAAGTCAATCGCCAAATAATTGTATAATTTCACAATTTTCAATGGATTGCCTTTGAAAAGAAAGGTAATTTGTTTTTCTTTCCTCTTTAAAGAGAAAATCATGATCTTGGTTTTGGAAATGTTCACCTACATCCCAACTTCCTTACAAAAATTCTCTAGAGCCCTTAAGTGATCCATCAAACCATGAGCCATCTTAGAAATTAGGATAAGATCGTTAGCATATAAAAGTAATTTCACCACATATCTTGCAAGATGAACCCCATCACCATTTGAATTGTTTAACCATGTTTCAAGTTTATCAATGTATAAACCAAATAAAGTGAGGGATAGAGGGCACCCTTTCTTGACACCAATTTCACTACCAAAGTACTCGGACATTTCCTCCTTGGTTCTAAATTTTCTCTGACTTTCTCATATAGCCTATGGACAATGACCCTATATATGTTAGGTACACCCAAGACTTCCATTTTATTCCATAACTTATCTGTAGGCATCGTGTCAAAGGATTTTTTAAAGTCAACAAAACAACAATATGCCTCTTGCCCTTGATTGTCCCATATTTTCTCTATCAAATCTCGAAGAGTGATGCAGTGATCGATGGTGGCCCTTATACCTTCACCTTCTACCCAATTGCCGACTCTATGCTCTACCCTGCTCCCAAAACATTTACCAAGAAGAGGATTGACCATAGTAGTGCAGTAATTAGATGGATTGTTGGTATCCCCACTTTTAAATTAAAGAGAGCGATAACCACACTAGTTGTCCAATCTGATGGGAAACCATCTCGAATGACACTATTGAATATACCCTTTATGTGAGGAGCGAGAAGCTCAGCTCCCCACTTTATAAATTTAGATTGAAGCCCATCAATATCACATGCCTTACCATTTGCTAAACTCTTTATTCCCTTTTCTATATCCTCTACCATGAATATCTCCATTGAAGTGTTCACTATGGGAGGAGAGTGTTTCTCATGAATCCTCTCATTAAGAAGCTTTGCATAATCAAGCCATTGGGTATCAGTGATACTATTTTTCATTTGTTTTCTCCGTTGCTGTAATTCCTTCCAAAAATCTTTGGGGTTATTTCTGTTAGATTCAATGACAACCCCAAAGAGGGGGGGTGAATCAGTGTCTAACCAATGTGATGAATATTTAAACTTATTAATAACTTTACAATCCAAAACAGTGTACCGGTAAACAAGAATTAATGCAGTAAACACAATTAGTAGAGACAACATAGAAACACACCATAAAACAAGATTTTTAACGAGGAAGCCAGGTATGGGAAAAACCTTGGTGGGATTTGTGACCCACAATATTTACTCACTGGCCAATGAGTAAATACTACTTACAACAGGGGTCTGCACATGCAGGAAGGCCAACATCCTAGAGATCACTGCTCAAAAGAGTCTCACTGACTACAACAAGGATAATTAAATCCAATACAATGTACTACTCAAAATAGCATCTCCAATGCTAGGTTCAGTACTGGTTTAAGCTCAGATAGATACCTTAAACAAAAAACCTTGCTGTCACTATAAATAACCTTCTTACAGTATTCACTATTACATCTCCATCTCTATGTCTCTCTTATCCATTCATTCATTCAAAATGACCTATGAGATATCATACTTATATGAGTCATTACAATACATGATGTTGGCTTACAAAAGATAATTAAATAATAATACAATAAACAAAAGTTCATTCCATTTTGGCTTGAGTGCCGGTATGATTCGTTGCCGGTGAGATCTGAATTTCAGTGTAAGCGCCTGCTGTTGTCGGTGATTAACCTATTGCTGGTGATCTTGTGTAACCCAATACTGGTTGGTTGCCATCAATGACAACATCAACCATTCTCATATGAGTGTAGAATGCCAACAATATCCCCCTTCGGCATTGATGGCAACACTCATGAGAAAAATCCAAAATTGTCATCCCAAAACTGAAATCCCAAAAAATGTGCTCCCCCTGAGCAAATGATCTTCTCTGTACATTCATTTTTCTCCTTATCACTCCCCCTTTGACATAAATGACAAAGGATGTCAAAAAGAATGAAAAAATACAAAATTTCTACCTCAAAGACTGTAACCAATTGGTTACAATCTGAAAAATGTTTGCCAAGACTAGGTTCAAACTTTGCATGAACTTGCTATTGTCAGATAGAATTGCCTTAGTCTGCTAGATCATACTAGTGAGATAGTGCATTTGCTACTCTAGTGATCTCTCTCCAGGGATAGTAGCCTTGGTTAGCTCATCTCTCTGAGTGTTCAGACTATCCAACCTCGGACCAAGTTTATTCTTTAATTCTCGAGCCTTAAACCTTATTCTCGCCTTTTCCTTTTCCAAGTTTTCCAACTTTTCCTCAAATACTACCATTTCTTGCTCAAAAAATGATGTAATTTTGGATGAACCTATCATGTTGTTGGCAATATCATCAATCTCTTTTTGTGTCCTTTTTATCTCCTCATCTATATCCTCTGTCAAACAGTGAGGTTTGCATGCTTCCCTGTACAATTCCTTATACTCCAAAATTGTAGAATTAAGTATCGGTAATAGTGTGTCTAGGTGATCGGTACAATTCTTTATTGTGTTCTCAAAGAATTTATTTTTCTCCTTGTCAACTCTTTCCTTAATGATATCCTCATTCACTTTTTCCAAAGTTAGAACATTTTCAGCAATAAATTTGGACAATGTGTCCAATTTACCTATAGAATCATTAATGTGATCTATTTTACATGTAGGTGCAATTAGTTTCAAAATTGGTAGAGTGTCATCAATAGCCTTAAATTCTAAGGCATTGCAATATGTTATTCTCTTTATGGAATCCAAAAGAACATCTATGATGTTAGTTGGTCTGAATTCTCCTATGTATGTGCTAGATTCACCAGCTATCTTTATTATTTTCTCCTTATTGCCAAAAATTGGTTGCTCTTTACTTACATTTAATTCTGGTGGATTTGTCTATGTATGTACCTATGCCTTAGATGGTTTCTTAGTATGTACAAATACCTCTTCAACTTCTATTTTCTCTGATTCATGTTGCTCTATTTTAGTACCCTTATCCTTAGTAGGTTTCTCAGTCTCTGGTTGTTCAACTTACACCAGTTTCTCAGTTTTCTGAGAATCTACAGTGTGTGTTGGTTTCTTAGAAATATTTTCACTATCAGCTGCTTGTTCTTTATCTACAACAATGTTTATATCTTGTGTATCTATATTC
This sequence comes from Cryptomeria japonica, assembly GCF_030272615.1. Taxonomy (NCBI): domain Eukaryota; kingdom Viridiplantae; phylum Streptophyta; class Pinopsida; order Cupressales; family Cupressaceae; genus Cryptomeria; species Cryptomeria japonica. Next base: position 794,973,356 of record NC_081409.1, on the reverse strand, counting down.
ATCACTAAAAGTATCTCGTACTTTGGGTTAGTGTTATCAAGAGTTATACCTTCAGTATCTATATCTGATGGATTATCTGTGTGTACCGAAGAGGTATCCAAAGGTGGAGGTGGAAGATTATTTGTAATCTTTATAGTAGGAACACCACCAACTTTTCTTTTACCCTTATCCTTTTGATATACCTAGATTGTATTTTCCATTTTCGGTCTTCTTCTTTCCTCATTCTTTTCCTTTTCAACAAAGAATATCTCCCAGTTGTCTACAGTCTCATCAGCTATCTCTTTGACTCTCCCAACCATCAGGCTTACCTGTCGGTGTCCACTGACAAATACTAACCAATTAGCTTCAGATATGAGCTCATCAATCTCTTCTTTATATTTTACCGGATGTACAACCAAAAGTACTTCAACCTTCAGTTTCTTGTCAAGCTCCATTACAAATAGCCTTTTAGTTTCTAATCTCAAGTAGAGATCATTAGGTAAGTCATCAATCACTTCTATCAAAACTTTCTTGTAAATATCCAAATGTAGAATAATAAATTCTCCAATGGTTTCTCTATCAGAATTATTGAAAGAATGATACCATTTATTTACACTTGTAAGATTACCTTCATGAATTATTTCATTTAGTAAATCTTCTAGGGTAGGAGTAATCGATGTTTGTTTCTTCTTTAGTGTAAGCTTCTTCTGCGGTTCCCTAACTACTTGCTGTTTCTTTCTCTATGTTCTAGTTTTCTTAGGAGAAGGAGAAGGTACCGGTGGGGTCTTCCTTTTCCTTTCCACTCTCTTAAACTCAACAAATTTACTACTATCAGTATCAGAAGATGTATTGACTGGTGAAACATGTGCTTCTGGTTGCAATCCTTTAAGCTCACTTGCAGTTATACCACTAATATTCATGACATTTTCTTTAATTTCATTGGATTTCTTAGATGCATCTCTTATGAACTTGTCTCTTTTCTTCCTTTCTTTCTTCATAGACACTTCACTTGCAATAGTCTCAGCATTACCAAAGAATTTCTCCAATGGTTCTCTTGGTGCATCAAGTAAATCTTTTGTATATGTTTCCAGGATAGGTAAATCTACCTCATAACCCATCTCAGTAACCCAAATAGTTCTAGGGCTTAGTGCTTCCATCCAAGTCTCATCTCTCTTAATGAAAAAGCAGATTTTTTTGTCATATTTATCAACTATGCTCTAAGGTAATATTTCTTTAGCTCTCATCTTGGTTTGAAAAGATTTAAAGTAATATGTAATGATCTTATTACTATCAGTTCCCATACTGGTGAAAGCTTCTTGAATTTGTTTGCCTACTAGAATGTCATAACCAAAATCTTTGTGTCCTATGTCGAGTATCTCTTTGGTAAAGTATAACATCAAATATACTAATAGAATCCCAAAACGGAAAGTATCTTTCTTATCTCCCTTGATCTTCTTCAAGTTATCAATCAGTTCATCCTTCAACCATTCCTACACATCAATTTTAGCATTTTTGTTGACCATCTCATATGCACTATAAATGTAAAGACTCGAAACAGAATTCAGTCTATTAGCATGTGTAGCTTTGTATCCAAGTATCATACTGATATATCTCACATTTATATCCTTAATATCATTAACTCTAAGTGATTTGCTATCAAATGTGGCTCCAGTTATACTTGTCATAGTCTTGTTAGGAATTTTCTCTATTTTATCAGGCCTACTACCGGTTGAAGGTAAACCAGTAACTGCCCTAATTGCTTCCTTGGTGATTTTAAAAACTGAATTCAACCACATGAACTCTCCATGTACTCTTCTCAACACAATGTGTACCACTTCCTCAAAAAATTTGGGAATGTTTAGTATTTCCACAAAACCTAAGACTTCCACAATCTTGTGTTCAAGTTTAATCACTCCTTGTTTATCAGTAATCACCTCATTAAACATTTTCATCAAATCCTCAGATCCTAGGTCTTCTATGTTGTAAAAAAAATACAATCTAGGTCTTCAGCAAAAGCGACATGCTTCGGAATTTTTGAAAAAGCTCTTATGGAATCATCCTGCTTCGCAATCTCAGGGATAATCTTAAACATGTGTCTAGGGCGTTGATTGTTTTCAACAATGGTAGGGTTTGCAATAAAATTAGGAACACAAGATGAAGTTGCCATTTTTGAAAAATAACTCTTAGTTGAAATTCACTGAATGCCTGAAAGTCACTTCGCAGCTTCACCTTAGAATGCCCTCGCTTGGATTTGTGCTCTTTGAAAGTTTGAATACTCGGTGAGTTGAGAAAAGAGGGATTTCCAGTGTTATATAACAAAGTGTCTTCGAACAACTGCATTAAATGCTCGTCAGTTAAGTGAAAACTTAACATATCTGCTAGTAAAGAAGAAATGTGTCTTCTCACCATCAACCGAGGGTAGGATGCATGATTTTCAATTCGCTACTATACCCCCAAAGGTTATTCCTCAATTGGATGAAGAATTTCCTACCGCTAGAGGATTACTCTATTCTACCAGTTCAGAGATAGTTTCATCAACTCTCTGATCTCTCTTCTTAATCCATTGTTTTGAAAATTATTTCTTTATTTCCTCTACCTTTTCTTTTCCCTTCGCACTAGATCCTTTAATTTTCGTTGGTATAGTCTTGCTTCTACAAAATTTTGCAATATGTCCAATCTTGTTACATGCATAAAAAGTTACATTATTCTTCTGAATAGCCTTTCCATATCCTTGACCAATTTGTGATCTGCATTGATTAGATAAATGCCCAAATCTACCACAAACATAGCATTTCACATTCATTCTTCAATTTTCTAAATTATGACCAACTTTGTTGCATTTGGAACATTGACCGATGGGTGGACTATTCTGATTATTTCTAAATCTGCACTGATTTGCTCTATGACCAAACTTGTTTCAATTGAAATATTTCCCATTAAATTTGTAAGCATTAGGTTGCCTTACCGGTTTGTTCTGATCTTGATTGTTTGCAGTACTAGAAATTTCTCCAGCTTCAAAACCAAGTCCAACAGTATCTCCATCAAGTTTTTGTTTCTTTAGCATGTCATCAAGCCTTTTTGGTCTTTTCTTGAATTTGTCTTTGTACTCATTTGCAGTTCTCAGACCATATTCAAGTTTGATATTCTTCAATTTTTCAGCATCAAAATCTTCAAGAGCTCTTTCCAACTATTTTCTCAAATTTTCCATTTGTACTGGTTTCAGAATCTTCCTCAAGTTGTTAGGCTTTTGAAAATAGAGGACCATGCTCTAATACCAATTGTTAGATTCAATGATAGTCCCAAAGACACAGAGAGGGGGGGTTGAATCAGTGTCTAACAGGTATAATGAATATTTAAACTTATTAATAACTTTGCAATCCAGAATAGTGTACCGGTAAACAAGAATTAATACAGTAAACACAAATAGCAGAGACAACGTAGAAACACACCAAAACACAAGATTTTTAATGAGGAAACCTGGTGTGAGAAAAACCTTGCTAGGATTTGTGACCCACAATATTTACTCACTGGCCAATGAATAAATACTACTTACAACAAGAGCCTACACATGCAGGAAGGCCAACAAACTAGAGCTCACTGCTTAGAAGAGTCTCACTGACTACAACAAGGATAATTAAATCCAATACAATGTACTGCTCAAAATAGCATCCCCAATGCTAGGTTCAGTACCAGTTTAAGCTCAGATAAATACCTTAAACAAAAAGCCTTGCTCTCACTTTAAATAACCTTCTTACAGTATTCTCTATTACATCTCCATCTCTATGTATCTCTTGTTGATTCATTTATTCAAAATGACCTATAAGATCTCATACTTATATGAGTCATTACAATATACCATGTCAGTTTACAAAAGATAATTACATAATAATATAATAAACAAACATTCATTCCATGTCGGCCTGAGTGCCAGTATGCTTCGTTGCCGGTGATATCTCAATGTCGGTATAAGCGCCTGTCGGTGCCAGTGTCGGTGTCGGTGATCCTGTGTAACCCAATACTGGTTGGTTTCCATCAATGATAACATCAATCATTCTCATATGATTGTAGAATGCCAACAATTTCTACCAAGTGGGATTAACTCCTTCCTTCTCGCATTTACATATTCTTCTTTTTTTGCTTGAATAAAATTTGCATATTTTTTCTTGTTTTCTTTGCTCGGATCTTTCCCCTTCAAAAATCTCTTGGCTGCCTTGCACTCTTTGTCATACCACGGGTTTGCTTGGAAGGTATTCACGACCCTCTTTCTACTGCAAGTCCTTTTGCAAGCACTCAAAGCTTTGCATATAATAGGTATCAACAGGCTTCTCTAAGCATGATCATCCTCTTTATTGAGTCTTTCCCCCTTCCTCATATTATTTAGTTTAGGAAATTGTTTCTTAAGGCCAGCCTTGAAGATGCCCCTATTTTCTTGATTTATGAGGACTTTGCCTTTAGCAACAGTTTTCTTTTGCATGCTAAGATCTTGATTAAATTGTGGGTTGCATGTAGCACACTCCATTTTGATGAAAAAGAGGCATATGGTCGGATTTCAATTCTATAGGGAAGTCACCAATGTCAAACTCTAGTAGAGAGCAAAGCAAGTAGTCAACCACACTCTGACCATTATATGTTTTGCAAGTGATATTCCCTTATGTCGGCTAGCCCCTCATTCCATTGCAAATAACCATAGCAAACAAACTACACATCCCCAATAATTCTGCCCCAAAGTGTGAGATATCCCCATTGTAATCTTGCAAAGTTCTTTCCTAAGATGGACCTTCACCTTCTTCCAACCATAGAGGATTATTTTCTCATTTTTCACCACTGCTCAGTTGAAGAAATTGGTTATTGGTTGTCCTTGCATTGAAGTCACCTATTAGCATTATTTCTCCTAAGGTGCTAAATAAGGAGATATCTTTTTTTAATGATGCATAAGGATCTTCATTGTCTAAATTCTCTCTATTGTAGAACTTAGATTTTTTAGGAGCGAAGTAATATGCAGCCAACCTGAAAATTATCTCATTTATTGTTATTCGCAGCCAAATGTATTGTTTATTTGGGTCCTCTTTCTCAACTTTAATAGTTCCATACCATTTCTCATTTATAAGTACAGTGACTCCCCCATGTCCTTTACCTGTCCCATTCCCTTTGTTCCAAACTGAAATTTTTTTGTAGTTGTCAAAATCTAGAATCTTATAGCTGTCATGCTCATGTGTTTCAACAAAGATGATAATATCTTTCCCTTCTACTATGGACCCCACCCCAAGAACTCTTCTAAAAGGATAACCTCTGCAGTTCCAACTCACTACACTTAAGCAATCTTGTGGGGCCCCTAATTCATATTTCTTATTTGAGAAGCGCTCCCTAATCTCCGCTTTCCCATTCTTCAACCATGCCCACTTTCCTTCATTTCTTATTGTCTTAACTTTATCCATTTCCTTCCTTTGTTCCTTCTATTGCACATAAGTCAGATCTTCATCTAGAAAGAATTGTGTACCTCTAAGTAGCCTTCTATTTCTAAGCATTATGATTTTATCGTCTATGTTTCTCAAAGTAATTCTTAAATGCCTATCTTTGTTGGATTGTTGGCATTGATAAAACCAATCAATCCAGAGAACTGATATATGTGCTAAGGTTTGTCATTGATGTCCAACACTTACTGGTGAAGACACTAACCAGTGAAGTGGTATAGGTAGAGTAGTGTTGTTTTTCAGTAAGCCAAGGTGATCAAAGGTTCAATCAGCTCAAGGAAAAATAGACTAAGCCAACTAGTCTGTCATTCAGGAAGATCAGTCACTTTGATGATGATGATTAGTCACTTTGATGATGGTGAAGTCACATAAGGTGACTCAGGAAAGAAGACTTGAAGTTGTATGCAAACCGGTAACTCATTGGTAAATAGGTGAAGATACTTGGTGCTAGCACAACAAACCGGCAATGAAAGGATGAACCAGTAATATAGAAGTGTAGTGACATACCAGTAGACCAATATGACAGAAGGAAGATAGGTGATCACCATAAATCTCAGAGCAGTGATTGGCTATTCAATTGCAGTGGCAAAGGATGAGTTGGTGAGCTTGTGTCTACACCAAATCATATGTTGGTAAGGTCAACTTTTAGTTATCATGCAGTCAAGCATGATTACATGTGAATTTTTTGGTTCACACTTATTTGGTTAAACATGACTCAAAAGTTTATATCTTTGGGAGATGCAGTGGAAAAATTGGTTGAACACTTGGTGGAATTGCTTTAAGGCACGCAAAGAAAGAGCAAGAGATTTTAAATTTGAAATCTTTCAAAATTCATGATTGGTTTGATTGAGAGAATGCCTGAAGGTGTCGACAGAAAATGCATAAAGAGTTCTTGAGCTCTTTCTGAAAGTTTTGATCGTGAAATTTGAAACAAGGAAATATTTTTGAAGGTGATCTAAGGTGAAGAGTAGAGAGAGAGGAAGTGCTAAGAGGTGTTAGCACAGTAGAGTGCGTTTGAGGTAGATCAACTAAGTGCAGAGTCAAGAGACAAAGAACCAGCTGAGTGCAGAGCTGAAGGACAGAGAACCAGCTGAGGACAGTACCGAAGGATAGAGGACCGATAGAGTGCAGAGCCAAAGGTCAGAGGACCGGCAAATTGCACTATCAAGGGATAGGTGACCGACTGAGTGAAGAGCCGAAGGTGTAAGAAGAAAAATGATGTTGTGCAGAGAAGATACAACCGGTGCGTATTGAGTGTGATGCATATTGAGATCTGATCAAGCTATCAATAGCTAATTCAGCAGATCATCCATCTGTTGCTTTCTAACCACTACAACATAAATCCCTTAACTGGGTGGACTTTAACAGTTCCCTATTGTAAATCCCTTAACTGGGTGACATCTTAATTGATGTTCTAAGTCCTTTAACCAGGATAACTTTAGTAGGGTAAAGACACTAACTGGCCTTGATCAAAATCCCTTAATCAGGTGGCACCTAGCAGTGTCTTTATAATCTCCTAACAAGGATGGCTCCTCACAGGGCATACTTCAGAAGAGTACAAAATTTGTGAGTTCCTACTCACAGTGTGGTTTTCTCCCATTTGGGTTTCCACGAGATAACTTCTTGGTGTCACTGCCAACTTTTCATGCTTGCATATTTTACTTTAGTAATTAAGTATATTGTTGGATTTTAGATGAATGCAGATTTAAGGTAAAAGCTAAATTGTGAATCAAAAGAAGCTTAATCGGCTTAGGGAGAGATCTATGATGCATGCACCAACAAGGAGAGTCCATGATCAGTAAGTTGACTTCTTTTGATTTGATCGATTATGACAAAAATGTACCAAAGATTGATGTTACTTTCAAAGCATCCATGATGCATGCACCAACAAAGAGAAGAAAAGAAACTGGTAGTAGTTCTACTACCAAAATGGGTCATTCCCATGAGAGTGACAATCTGCTCTCTGAGGAACAAGAGCAAGATGAAATTGAAGTTTTTTTGGCAAGAAGATTGCCAAGAGGTAAAGGAAAATACAAAGGTAAACTACCCTTAAAGTGCTTCTCCCATAATAAGATAGGTCATATTGCTTCAAGATGTCCTGACAATGATAGAGATAGGAAGGATAATTTTAGAAGCTATAGGTACAAGAGAAAGAAGGAATGCTATCTTGTAGAAGGAGTCACTGATGAAGAATCAAAGAGATTTGATGAAGATGGCAGTGCATTTGTGGTAGTCAAGGAGGACAACATAGAGGAAGGAGATATGTTATTGACTTCTAGCACAAACTGGTCTAGAGAATGGGTGATCAATAATAGATGCACTCATCACATGACCATTGATAGAAATAAATTCCTCAACATGGAGGATTGTAATGGAGGAACTGTGAGATTTGGAAATGATGCCCCTTGTGCAGTAAAAGGTAAGGGGTCCATAGCCCTAAATGATAAGACAAATTGTGATGATGTATATTGGGTAGAAGGATGAAAATATAGTTTGTTAAGTGTTCCACAACATAACAATAAGGGTTACTAGTTAGAGTTCAATGAGGGTATATGTAAAATGAATGACAAATCAGGAAGTTTGATTGCCACCGGTAAACAGTCAAGAGGCAATTTATTTCATCTAGACACCACCATAGGTAATTGTCTAGTGGCTAAGGTTGAAGATAGCTGGTTGTGGCACAAAATATTGTGTCATGTTAACTTGGATAGCATAGATAAAGTCAGTAAAGAAAAATTTGTTTGAGGTATGCCTGACATAGTAAAACCTGAAAATGCTATGTGCAAAGAGTGTCAACTAGGAAAGTTGGTCGGGTCCAATTTTAGCAGTAAAACTTTCTCATCTGAAAATATGCTGGAATCAGTTCACACAGACCTATGTGGTCCCTGAGAACTAGGAGTTTCTATGGACATTGGTATTTTATGTTATTTGTGGATCACTTGTCAAGAATGATGTGGATTGTATTCTTGAAGGAAAAATATGAAGCCTTTCACATGTCTAAGGTGTTTAAGGCTTGAGCAGAAAGAGGAACTGATAAGAATCTGAAGTGCCTGAGATCAGATAGAGGAGGAGAGTTCACCTCTCAAGAGTTCATGAAAGACTGTGAGGAATGGGGGATCATGAGACAAATGTCTGCACCTACACTAGTACATTCGGAGCTGATTTCCAATGGCCGTTTGTCGGATTTTTGATGAATTTTCGTCGGAGTGTCGACAAAATCCACCGTTGAAAAATCGGTGTTGGATTGGTCGATGATGCCATGCCCATCGGAAATTTGACAATCCAATGGACTTTGCCGATGGTCAAAGAAGTCGTCGGTCGAAAGCTTGGTATTCATCATAATTTCGATGATGATCATTTTTATAAAATAAATAAATTATCATAGATGTAAAATAGCCATCGAAGGAAGGAAATGCCAAAAGGACTCACCAAAGATAATAACTTCATCAACAAAAGATATCGAAGAAAGCAGAGAGGGTCTTCATCGACGGGAAAAGTTCTCGAGGAAATAATACTATCTATGCAACATAAAAAGGACCCACCGAAAGGAGCGTTTTCATCGAAAGAATAATATCGATCAGACAAAAGGAAGCTACATCGATAAACTGCAGTCGGTCTCTACTCCATCGGCTATCGGAACAACATTCAAAAGGTAAAGCTGATGGCCTGATGATACCCGATCACCTAAGGCGACTCCATCGGGTCATTGGTATAGCTCTCCAAAAGATACTCTGATCTTTGATGGCTAGGAGTGGTCTCCATCGGGACATCAAAATAGGAACACAACTACTATCCTAATCACTGATACCAAGAGCACGGACTCATCGGACCAAATCCAAAACTGCTATCCGGATCTGCATTGCCAGCCTGATAAGATGATTTCATTGGGTCATCAGAACACAAAGAAGAATACTATGCCAATAAGTGAAACACTCTGAGACAAGGTAGAGAAAACTCATCAAGACATCGGCATGACATTCAGAATGTCAACCCAATAGCCGATATGCAACCCAAACACCAAAAGGCGACTTCATCGGGCATCGGCCTAACTCCAGACTACTAAAGAGAACTTCATTAGATCATTGACACATCGCTCCACAAGTCATTTTGATAGCCAGAGTTATTGCGATCTCCCGATAATACCACAGAGACCCCATTAGACCATCGGCATATCGCTCCACAAGTCATTCTGATAGCCGAAGTTACCCCGATGACCAAAGTTGACTTTGTTGGGTCATCGAGATGACTTCAAACCTGCTATTCTGATACCTAATAGAGAAGAATACATCGGCAAGAGTCATGAAACTCGACAGATAGCAAAAAGATTTTGATGAGAATGAGTTTCGAGGAGACTAAAAGGCATGTCTCCAATACACATGGTTTCATCGATAGAAGCCATCTCTCTTTGTTTCATCTGATTGGATGGACAACGTGGTTTCATGAGATCAAGTTGAATGTGTTTTAACCTTTGCAAAGTGGCGAAAGGGTTTGGCAGGTCCCAGAGATAAGCGGCCTTCTTTGGTTAAAGAATGATCAGGTTGGAAAAAGATCAATGGCTTCTCATTGTCTCGTGACCGGGAGATGCACGAGCTATACCTTCAGCGAAATAGAGAAAAGGTGGAGTACAAGAAGCAGAGCTAACCAATAGATGTAAAGGGACTATTTTCCCAACTATTACCATGGCTCACCATTTTGTGATCACTAAGGGTGGATGGAGATTTTTTGAAGAATTCTTTAAGCCATATAGGCTATCTACTATAGTGTCAAGATGTGCAGACCCCGAGGAGTTTTTCAATGGCATGTTCAGAAAAAGAGTAGTGTGCAAAGGTAGGCCACATCAATTTCAGTTCCTAGAAGATCTGATTAGAAATGAATTCAGCTTAGATGAGCAAGAACTGAGGAAGGAGAAGTGGGTGGCATATAAGAAAGCCCTTGATTTTATCCATCAATTTGACACTGGCTATGACCCCCTTTCTAGCTTCAATCCACTTGAGGAGAAAATAAAATTCCCGATTCTTTATTTTGAAGATCTCATGCAGACCTTAAAAGAAAAGAGGGAGGCCATAATGCAAAATGAGCCTAATAAGGATAAGATGGTATTGGCTAAGCCTTCCTTTGCTAGAGATATCCCACGTGGTGACTATGTAATGCACAAAAGGTCAAAGTACACTGTGATAATGCGGGTGGCAGGTGAGCCTTCCACTTCAAAAGGGAAGAGGAAAATTGAAGATGTCGTTGACATCTAGGATTCCCCTAAGAAGCAGAGAGTGGGAAAGGAAATTGAAACTTATGAGCCTCAATATTCTCCATCTCAGTCTCCTATCCACATTGGAGATGAACAAGCTGTGGTAAAACAATTATTGCAGTTAGGGAGTCTTAGTGGGATTGCCTATACCTATGAGGAGACCCAAGAGGGGATGCCTGAAGAGCCACCTAATACTGAAATGGATTTGACTGATGGTGAGTTAAAAGGCCAAGAAATCGACCTTACTGTTAAGCAAGGTAGTGAAGAATTCCTAGCTGACAGTAATTTTGTCACATCAGGAGCTTTTATACAGTTTCTATGGAAGCAAAATATTGATCAATTCAAGACTAGATGTGAACAAAGGAAAAGTGAATAGCCTCTTAAAAATACAACTCAGGTAGAAGAAGAGGTTAAGCAATAAATTATGGAGGAGTTCAAACAAATCACCCCTGAGAAAGGAAGAGAAATGGTAGCAAAGGCTAGTGTGTTGATTCTCCCTGAATGGGATATAGTTGATGCCTTAGTGCTTGATGCAGTGAGTAAAGAAACAAAGCCTATGGAAGGAGTGACATTCAGCAAAGATAATGTTGCTCTTGTCATGTGGTCTTTAAAGAAGGATGAAAACAAAAGAAGGAAGGATGCATCAGATTCTAGCCTCTTAGGAGGCATGATAGTTAAAAGAGTCCAAGACACAGGGGTAGTGGAAGCTACAAGCATAGTCCTAGAGACTGCAAAATTTAGTGTTGCGGTGGCAGAGAAAGAGGCACAAGAAAAGGATAATCTCCAATTGAAGTTGGAGACTATTTTAAAAGCTTTCAATGATACTAAAGAAGGAATGGCCAACAAAGACAACATAATTGCTAGACTCCAGAGTCAACTGGCAGGTCAATATCATCCCGATGAATCTTCTACACTCATGATAGCCTCCTCTCTAGCAAGACCCCCTCCTACTAGTCCCATCATTGAATATCCCCCTTCTCCTATGCCTTATAGTTCCCAATTACCTGAAAATGTCCAACATGAGTTGTAAAAATTGAAACAAGCTCAGACATTGTATGCAAACAAATATGAGGAGAAGGTGAAATCCACCATCTTGAAGTTTACTGACTCAGTCAAAACCTCCAATGTATACATAAATATGAAGAGGATTCTTGAGATTTTGATCAAATTGAGAGAAGAAGAAGCCACTTTGGAACCAATCCTTAATAAGTGGGTGCCTAGAGGTAAAGAGTTAGAGCTCATGTGTTCATCCCATGTAGATGCAGAAGAGAATGACCATCTAAGGTCCACATGTGAGTTTATAAAATAGATGAGTATTCTTTCAGTGGAAGGAGCAGGTATAAAAAGAAAAGCCCAACTTTATAGGAAAGAATATTCAAATCATAAATTTGAAATGTTTCCAGGAGGTTTCATTGGTCCTGTCTAGCTAAAGGAAGAGAAGACTTGGTTAAAGGAGGTGGACCATAATTTGTCCCTAAGGATCAATCAGATTATTAGTACTAATGACACATGCTTATTTTTCCAAACAATTGAGGAAATTGAAAAAGTGAAATCTCGTTATGGTTTCATAGAAACAGAGATTGGGCATGTACGAGTCACTTGGAAGTGACTAGAAGATATGAAATAGAAGATTGCTAGTTTTACTTGGCTTAGTGATGATGTGTATCAGGAGTGGAAAGATAAGTATATCGGTCAGAAAGAAGATGCTTGGGAGCAGTTACAGGAGGTTGCAATAGAAAAACAAGTAGAGGAAGCCGTAGATGCTGCAAAGGACTTATAACTGCTTCTTGAAAACGACCGGTTGTTTGTAACAAACTTTCTTTTGAAGGGTCCAAAGCTTGTATGCATCCATACTATTATAAATGGATACCAGGACTCCTAAAAAAATGATCGCAAGTAATTGTAAGAAAATGCTGCAGAAATTTATCTGAGCTTTTTTCTAGTCTTATGGAGAATACTCTGAGTTTTGTAATATTTTCTCAAAATTAATATCAATATACAGACTATAAATAGTGTATATACATAAATATGCATAGCAGTCATAAGGCAACTCATGTCAAATGTGCAACTCAATACAATAAATAATCTTAGTTTGTAACCCTATAACATCATAATGCAGTCCTTGACCAAGTATGCATACAAGAAACATCTAGTTCTATTAAGGCACAAGTATCAAAGTCAGAGGTTATGACAACTAGTGAAAAACATCAAGAACAAAAAGTTTAGTATCAAGAATTAGGAGTTGTAATAAAAAAACTTACAAGGATGAGGCATATTCATAACTTTTGCAGTCCCACCTTGGATATCAACACTAGAAGCAACTCTTATTGTTCGTGTACAGACAAGACAATATGGGAGTTCATTATGCCCAGTAACTCATGGTGTTGTTGTTCGTGTTGGCTTTGTTGGACCCTGCAATTAAGATTCAACATACATTATTCAATAAGATTAATTGTGCAACATAATGAAATATTGAAAAGTGTGTTACCTTGTTGAGCTTCGCTTGATTTCGAGAATAGTTTAATATTCTCTACTTAACAGGGCCAACCATGTGAAGGTGGAAGCTCATTTGGCCCCTCCCCCCCCCTAACATCACTCTAAATTCCCTTTTAACATCTTATAACATTCATTCATTAATTCTTTCTACCATTAATAAAATATAGCATTCATTCATTAATATCACATAACATTCATTAACACATAACATTGATTAACATTAATTAACATGCAACATTCATCAATATTAATTAACACATATCATCCATAACCATTAATTAGCAGGTCAATTACATTCAGTAACACAAAAATCGGTCATTATCAAATAAGTTAGATTACAATCATTTCTTTATTTGTTTTTTCTTTGAAGCTATGAAAAGACTAAGTGGAACATCGATGTCTTCATCATTTCACCCCTCTGCAGATGTTCCCCCAACTGCTCGTGATCTCAATGTATGCCTAGTGCTATACTGAGGATGAGGACACTAAAGCGAAGGGGGGTCCTTTGCAATAACAAAGAAATGGGTTAAATTCAAAAAAAAAATAAAATTATTGTTACAAGCATTTCATTAATTTAGAGAACATAATTGTTGTGCTCTTTACCTGATGGGGCCACATCATTTTGTGTAGCCTCAACCTCAACATGCTGAACACCACAGTCCTCTTTACTTGAGTGGGGAACATCACGTTCTTGAGGTTGTGTACCTAGATCATGCTCCACTTGCTCATCACCGACTACATGCTCTAAAATATTAACAAGAAAGGTTACATTAATTACTACTCTAATTACAAATTAAGATGTTTAATTGTATTAATAGCTAAATAAATAAATTTGAATAGAAAATGAATACCTCCACTACTAGGATGCACATCTGGACCTTCATGTGTAGGTGGTGTTTCACAATTAGCAGGCTACATTCCAATCACATGCACATTGTTATCATTGCTTGCTTATTTAAAACAAATATACTCACTTTATGTTGGAACTCAACATCAATTAGATTATTGGCAAAGTATTCAATTTGAAACAACTTCCATTTATCATATTTACCTATGTGACGGATGCACTCGAATGTTGTGTATGCCCACTCAATTCTCGTAGCTGATGAGCCACGACTGAATAGCCTTGCTGGTAGGCAATTTTCTTGTCATCTTCTGTGGGCACTCTATTGAATTCAGAGCCCTGCATTTTTGCTTGGTACCATGAATTTTGCTTGCATTGTTTGATAAAAAAAAATGTTTGCAATTTATTAATATTTTGAGACAATATGGGAGTTTACATGAGATACTTACAATTCGTGCAACAAGTTTCATGTAACCACCAGAGCCGAGTTTGTGTTGCCCATGCTTTTCTTGCCTTGCCTTGGTTGCCTTTGACATGTCACTCAGTCTATAAAAAGTTTGAAATATGTTAGATTATACAAATATAAAGAGTAATTAATTAGTAAATAATTACATGCTTAATAGTATCCCGTACCTTCTTTTGGCATCTACTGGTGTATTTCCTTTTTTCCTTTCAATTCTCTCCTTGGCATCCAAAATTAGGTCCTTCCACTCCCTCTCTGGAATCATGGGGGGACGCTCATACTTTAGGTTCCTCTCCAAATTGGTCCTGTATTTGTCCCTCACATACTTTAGATATGTGCCAGCTTTTTCAAGGAGCTTGGTTTTGTCAAAGGTTTCATTTCCAAACCACTCAACCATTTGGTTTGTCAATTCATCTTTTAACCTTTTTTCTTGGTCATTCCACCTTTTAAAGCAAAACAAACCTGTTAGATTCAGAAATGAACTGAAGCTACATTTATTACACTTCAAGAAAGGGATCAAAGGAAAAGTATTCTAGCAATGATATGAAATCAAAAGTGGATAAGGGTTAGTTCACATATGATGTACCACCTTTTACGTATGGTGGGCCCAAATATCTGCAATGCAATGTCACTAAGATGTTTATAGAAAATATCATTGCCTGCAAAAAATTCATGGGATCAATATTAGTCCAAAATGAGTGATCATAAAGTAAATTAAAATTAGAGTATATATATAATAATAATTTTAAAGTACCTTGAACCTTTTGTATCTTTAAGGGAAGCATTTCTTCGTCGCTCACCATGAATGTGGCCTGCAATGTTCCTGTACTAGCAATACGAGAAGATCCAAGAAATGATGCTATGTTATCAGCAGTAGTCGCCTATGGCACATCCTCATGTGCATCTCCTCCTGCAAAAAATGAATCCACTATGAAATGGCATTAGAATTCAAGAAAGAACGCTTGAAGGGAAATAAACACATGACATAAGATAGAGAAAAAGAGGGATCTACCAATAGTGGGCGGGCCAATATGAAATGCACTAGAGGATGTCTGCATGCTAGGTGTTGCTGACATTGCAGTCGACAATATAGGTGAGGGTGACCTTTGACGAGGCGATGTCAGCAATTGCAAGGTAACATTGACAATACCTAAAGAATAATACATTAAATATATCAAACATTAAATATATGAAAAGTGCAAGAATTGTAAAAAAGGATGAACCTTTATTTTCAAAATTGACAGTATCAAGTATGATGTGTTTTGGGTACTTAGAGTGATAAGCCAAGCAAATGATAATACAAGAAAATCATCATCACCTGATCCTACAATACCTTGATCATAGGAATGACTTTCATGAGGGCGGATAAGTTGTTGTAAAAACAATACGTACATATTTTAGTTAATGACATAAGAAGAGAATAAAATATAAACCATTATTGAACTTTTTTTATATTTAAAGCTTTCATTACTGCTTACTTGCAAATTTTTTGTTGTCTTATACAATAATTCCACCCTCTGTCGTATCTCATTAGTGGTAGGATGCACGGCAGCCAAAGCAACAATATCTTTTCTAATTTTTATAAGAGGCATTTTAAAGAATTTCACAAGGTCTGTGGGATCTTCAGGGTCATCATTGCTTAGCCCTAATTATTCCACATCCATAGAAAGGTGCTCAAGTACTGCAACTCCCTTTCCCTTTCACCGAACATCCGTCTATGTCAAGAATATCATTAACAATTACAAAACTAGCATAAATCACTAAAAAAAAGAACATAATAATGTAACATTTTGCTTCTACCTAATTTGTATAATTACAATGTGGTTTACCTGCTTGGTAGAAGTTTCACAAGGTACATCTTTGTCTATGATATGTGATGGATCCATGTCGGCCTGTGACAAAGAAAAAATATTAAAAAACGTTAGCGCAATTACATCATACACAACATGAACAACATGAACTTTGTAGACAAAAAGAGTATTAAATAATAAAAAGATGTTGTCATCAAAATCATTGTAAATTTTTTAATTCCTTACCTTTACTTTATGTAGACTATGCAAGATCCTCAACTAAATGGTCACATAAATAGTCACATAACTAATAAACAATCCAGTTTCCATAAATAAAAATAGTTTAAAAATTGTCACATAAATAGTCACACCCCTTATCTCCATCTCCATATTAAAAGGTGCATCATGAACTAATTATGTAATGGCATTAGAATTCAAAATAGAATGAATTAATTATGTAAAAAAAAATCTATCAAGAATTCAATATTCAATAGATAATATACTAATCACATTCCTCATATATTTCATTTGTCATCATCATGAACATCAAGGTCATCATCGCCATCATCATCATCATCATCATCATCATCATCATCATCATCATCATCATCATCATCATCATCGTCGTCGTCGTCGTCGTTGTCGTCGTCGTCGTCGTCGTTGTCATCATCATCATCATCAACATCTTCGCTATCATCATCACCATCATCACCATCCATCATCATCATCATCATAGTCATCATCATCATCTTCTTCTTCTTCTTATTCTTCTTCATCGTCATTGTGAAACTATCGATCGTGATCATCATCCACTTCATCTTCTACTTCTTCAGTATCTTCTTCTTCGGTATCTTCTTCTTCCATCACATTATACTTTATCGGCCTTCCTCTTGGATCATGTCTAACAACAAATGACCAATCCGCTTTATGTGGAACCTCTGAGTAAAATACTTTCTCACATTGGCTTGGAAGAACATAGGGCTCATCCCCAACTAGTTCAAATGACCTTGTATTTATCATTATAAAACCATTATCATGTTCAATAACAGTTCTATCAGGATCATTTTTATTCAATCGTAGCCTGTACCATTTGATGACGAACAAAACTAATTTGAAGGAATTAAACTCACACTCAAGTATATCGTCCAAAATGCCATAGTATCGATTTTGAGACTGTTGAGGATGAATGTCATTTCTCGATGAAATATTTGTCACCTCAAAGACTGCAGTGATGCCAGAATCACAAGTTTTCTTCGTGTCATCCAACTTTTTTATGCGAAATTTATGACCATTGCAGCACATAGCATTGTGGTGTTTGACCTGCAATATGTCAAACATGTAAAATTTATTGCATTGTGAGTTGATAAACATATGGGTGATTAATAAATTTATACGTACCTATTTATCTCTTAAACCATATGCTAAATCAATTTCCCTTTGTGTAACATTGGAATCTCCATTATGATGTGCTTCTTTAACCAATGAAGCCACACCTTCTCATGTTAACGTGTGTCCAAAATGTTGACAATGTTCAATCCATACTATCATGCAATCAAGATTGTTTGCAATATACAAATGTAGTGCATCCCACTCTCGACCAACTGTACAAAAAATAAATAGATGTCTTACAATCGATTTATTTTGAAGATTAAGAATTAATTAACTACAATAACATCTTATAATTACCTCTCACTTTCCTCAATCTACCTTTCCCCATCAAGTACTCCCCTTTGAATTTGTTAATGGTGTTGGGATCCCAAATGTGATCCACGTGGATCTTTGCTGCAAACTTAGGAAGATATTCACAAATGTACACCATAGTCTGGTATACCATATATCCCTCCACCATAGAACCCTCAAGATGTGCTCTTTGTCTAACCAAAGCCTTCAAAAATTTCAAGTGCCTCTCAACCATCCACATTGACCTAGTGTGTATAGGTCCACACAATTCAATCTCCTCAACTTGGTGTATGAGGTAGTGTTCTTGTGCACTAAAAAAAGCTGGAGGTAGACACTTTTGCATTTCACACATTAAATGAGGAATTTTTCTCTTCCAATATTTTATATCGTCTTTATGGATTTCTTTACATGACAACCACCTACAAGGTATTCAAGACGCAAAAAAAATATTACATAAGAAGTAAAACAAATCGCAAATATAATATCTATACAACGAACTAAACAAATATCACTACTTACCTCATGTATTTTCCAAGATCATATATGACTTGCTTGACATTATTGTCGAAGTCATCTGGGAGAGATAGAGGTAGAATGTGAATTACCTTAATGAAGGTATTCCAATCATGCATTTTCATTCCTGGCCCAAATTCAGTTTTCTTTGATATGAGATTGTTTATGTTCGTAGCAAATCCTGTGGGAAACCGAATTTTTGTATGACTTCTTTTATAGCATTGCTTTGCTGGTCCGTTAATAACCAAGGAAGCTCACTTATATTAATCTAGTCTCCATGGCTATTTGATTGAATGACATTTATCATTGCATGATTGAAATCTTGAATGTCACTACATATTTTGACAATTTTTTCTTTGTCACACCTTCCATCCAATATTTTCCATAATGTCTCTGTTATATTCTTTCCAATATGCATACTATCAAACAAATGAACAATTTGTAACTGTTCGTAGTAGGGCAACCTACTAAATTGTCGGGGATAACTTTTTATTCCCTTAAGAAGGTGGTCATTTATGCCTTCATGACCTTCATGATCATCAATCACATCATCAGTAAACAAAACAAAATAGAAAAGATGTTTTATGACAAACCAATAGATGGAATGGCATTACCTTGACAATTAATTCTATTATATTCCAACTTCCATAGGTGAGGTGTCATTCTTTGTGGCTTTGATGTATTCTCTTCTTTCCCATTGAAAAGATGTTTTTCAGTATTTTGATACTTATGATTTTTGTGGAGAAATTGCCTATACTCATCAAACACCTGCTTTCCTAAACTTTTTGAATGACGAGATTTCATCTTTGGACCACAAATAGGACATGCAAATTTTCCCTTTGTTTGAAGACCTACAAGATAATGTATAATTGGATTAAATATGATAATTTTTTGAATTATAATGTTCATTCACAACTTAAACACTATAACATACCACAAAAATGTGTTAGCCCCGAGGCATCGTGTATTGTCCATAGAAGCATTGCATGGAATTGAAATTGTCTTTGTCCTATTGGTCTAGAGACGTCATACATAGTGACACCATTCCATAACTCCAACAACTCGTTGATAAGAGGCTCGATATATACATTCATATCTTTAACTTGGTACTTACCTAATCGAATGAACAAAAACATTACATAATTATTATGACCATATTATTGCAATATTTATAATTAAATTTAGACGACTATATTTAAATGATAAAATACCTGGAACAATCATTGCCAACATTATGTGCTCCCTCTTTATTGACATCCATGGAGGAATGTTATTGTTGATAACAAAAACAGGCCACACTGAGTAAACAGATCTCATCTCTGCAAATGGATTGACACCGTCAACTGCCAATGAAAGCCTAAGATTACGAGGTTATTCTTTAAAGTGTGGCCACTTTTCCTCTATGTCCATAAATGTTGAACCATCTGCAGGCATTTGAATAATGTCATCTCGACTTCTATTGTGTGCATGGTAATCCATAAATTGTGCCAAGCTAGTGTACTTGAATAATCATTGCATACGTGGAATAATGGGAATATAGCGAAGAACCTTGTGAGGAACCCTTTTTGTTATTTGATCTGTTCGATATCTACTGATATGACATTCAGGGCATGCAGTTCAAAATTCATGTCGTTTGTGATATATAATATGATCATTGGGACAAGCATCTATTGCTTGATACTCCATTCCAATATCTTTCATAACGGCAGATAATTCTCGTTATGAGCGAGGTAGAATATTTGATGGTGGTAACAAAAACTCACCTATCAATCTACAACGACAAAATATAATTTGTTATAATAAAGAATAGTAATGGTACAACATGATTCACAATTTATTATGACATATATGACATGCCTTAACATACGTGACATTGTTATCTTGGATAAACCATTCATAACCTTCAAGTTCACCAACAACAATACAGCGGAGAGAAGAGTTGCCTACGAGCCTTCATAAAGGGCCTCAGATGCCTTCTCAAGTAGAGGGACATCATGAAAAACATCAAGGTCATCTTCATCATCATGATTAGCTACGTGAGTACTAAACGAGTCATGGATCAATTTATTTGTACCATCATCTTCAATTGTGTTTTCTGGCTCATGATCGTCATCTTCCATGTGATCATTATCTTCAGCTTTGATATTCACACCTCCATGTTTGTCCACTTCAAAAACCATATTCTCAGGGTTGTGTTGATCCATACCATGTGCTCTAGGGTGCTCGACCTATATAAAATTAATATACATAAATAAACCGTGATAATGATCTCATCATCATGTGATTTATTATGTATATAAATTGTCAAAATGATATAATGAAAAACTTACCAATGGATGATAATCATGTCCACCTTCAATGTGACCATGCACCCTACAATGTTTCTTCGTTGTTTTGATTAGAAGTCTTCTAGTCTTTAACCCCTTACAAATTTTGCACAGACAATAACATTTTCCATCACCTTTTCTTTTCAAGTTAGACCACAATCTAGCAATTGTCTCCTTATTTTGTTGTTCCTTAATATTGCCTGACATGGTCTTTCTTCATAGGCAAGAAAATAGAAATTATTGTCTGACATGGTCTTTCCCTCAGAAGTTGGTAGATCCTGCTTCCATACTTTAATTCTATTTTCTCAAAGGACAATCCTAAAAATCCATGCATTGCAAACAACTTTTTACACCTTTGTTGGTTGTGGTGGCGTCACAGAGAGTTTACATCAATAAATGAAGAACATGCCAATGCATTTAATGCAGCAGTAGAAGTCTATCTCTTATTCAATATCTCTTGCGAAACCCCCATGATCTTTTGTTGGAGTAGAATTTGTTATATTCTAGAAAGGGTCTTGTCCTTTGTTGATGGGATATTCATCTACCTCAAGAAATAACTGTTCTTTTCTCCAACAAGAAGTGGAACTAAATGAAGATCTAGCACCATGAAATGAATCCTCAAAAGGATTACTATAGTTAGTTTTGGTAGATAATGATCTCGATAAAATACTAATGTGGCTTTACGAAACATTATGTACTAGCTTAGCATACTCTAACAACTTTGGTGCAACATGCTACATCCAATTAAGTCTCCATCGGTATCTCTATTATGTTTATGTATTGGGATTCAATGTACTCTTTTTATACACAGATTTTACTTTCAACTGAGGAGGTTTGTATGTACTTACTTGTCTTTCAATTGTATACCTATTTCAAGAATTTCTTCTATCAACAAATCATTTGTTGTAAGTTGTACAAGTGGAAGCTTGAACATGCCTTCCATGATAGCCTTGTTGATACGTTCAACACCATCTTGTGCAGCAAATCCTTAGAACTCCATTTTTCCGAATTGAAGAGTTAGTAGAGACAATCTAGGACACTTACAAAGGTTTTGCAAGAGAGATAAATAGACCTAAATATTATGGCTTAATAATGATCAATAGGTAAATAGATAAGAAACTCTCAATATCAAAATGACTTTCTCAATTGTCTTTACTAGAAATGGATAGATCTGCCAATACTGGCTTTATGACTGTATGTCAACTTTAGACTCAATCCAAGAAAAGCTAGAACTAATATGTGATTTCTAGATTTATGATCTCTATAATATAACAATCCCATAATTATGTTTCCACGCATCTATACCACAACACAAACATCATGCTAGTGTTCAGCCATAGCAATTGATATCCTAATTATAGAATGTGAAATATGCACATAACTATGAATAAAGATTAAGAAAAAGAAAGAAAGATGCTTATTGCAAACATAAATGACTAATGGACAAGAATTGAATTCATTGTAGATAGTTTTGAATATCAAATTCACTTATTTGTATGTATTTAGTAACTCATGTACTTGTGGCCAACAATTTATCTCTTTCATAAATTAAACACTTATTAATAACATTAAATGGTTGAGTAATTATGTTTTAGTTGAAATTGAAAATAAAAAAATTTATTTCAGGACAATTCACACTATTCCCTATCATATTTTAGACTCTCGGTTTTGTTAGTAGTGGTTTGATGTCTTTGGAGCTGATCATTGCATTTCTTTAGTTACGTTTGCCAACCTACTCCCAGCCTGTGCCAAAATGGGAGCTTTGGAACAGGGTATGGACATCCATCAAAGCATAAAAGATAGAGGAATTTTGTCAGATGTAGTTGCAACTGCACAAAATGGATTTGTTGAGAAGGCTTTAGAAACTTTCAAGCAAATGCAATTGACAAGTCTAAAGCCAAATTCCATGACCATTGCTACTATCCTCCCTGCGTGTGCCAAAATGGGAGATTTGGAACAGGGTATGGACATTCATTGAAGCATAAAGGATAGAGAAATTTTGTCAGATGTTGTAGTTGTAACTGCCTTGGTAGAAATGTATGCAAAATGTGGAAGCATAGACAAGGCATGTGAACTATTTGATAGAATGCCTGAAAGAAATGTTGTCTCGTGGACTGCAACAATTGTTGGATATGCAAAAAATGGATTTGTCGAAAAGGCTTTAGACACTTTCAAGCAAATGAAATTGGAAGGCATAAAGCTGAATTCCACAACCTTTGCCAGCATCCTCCCTACCTGTGCAAAAATGGGAGCTTTGGAACAGGGTATGAACATCCATCAAAGCATAATAGATAGAGGAATTTTGTTAGTTGTTGTACTTGCAAATGCCCTGCTTGACATGAATGAAAAATGTGGAAACATGGACAAGGCTTGTGAATTGTTTGATAAAATGCTGCAAAGAGATGTGATCTCATGTGAACAATCAACACGTGCATATACGGGAGGAAGGGATTGCTGATATAAAATTGAACGCTCACTCCTCAATCACAGTTCTATGGTTTTACGAGATTAAACTAGGACAACTAACCACCACATGTATATTTTTTGCAACATGAAATTAAAAACTAGGGCAATTTGAATCTACCTCCTGCGTGGGATTGCCTTCGACGCGGTTTTGATGTTCTTGGGGGTAGAAGTCACCACGGATTCCTATGCGGGATTGCAATTTGCAAATGAATTCCCCACCTCTTTTTTTATTTTGTAATGGCCGCTGTCGTTGGACTTACGACGAACTCGAGCACTTTTTTGAAAAAAAGAAAATTCTCACTGCTAATGCCTTCTTCGTCAAAACCAAATGGGTAATTTCCGTCAAAATTACGACGAATGTGGGCATTTTTTCAAAAAAAATCAAATTTGGCCACAATATACCTTCTCCATCGGAAACCTCAGTCAAAAATCTAGTCCAAATGTATTACTGCTAGAACACCTTAGCAGAATGGAGTTGCTGAAAGAAGAAGCAAAAATATTATTGATTATGCAAGGACTCTGATGATACAGAAAGAAATACCACATATCTTCTGGAGAGAAGCAATAAGCACTATTGTATACACTTTGAACTGGATACAGGTAAAGAAGGGGACAAACAAAACTCCCTATGAATTATGGAGTGGATACTCACCTAATGTTTGTTATTTCAAAATATTTGGAAGTAGGTGCTATATCAAAAGGGATGAGTACACTTGAAAATTTGATCCCAAGAGTAATGAAGGAGCCTTCTTAGGTTACTCAACAAAGAGCAAGGCATACCAGTGTTTAAACAAAAGGATTGGTAAGATTGTGGAAAGTACAAATGTCAGAGTAGATGAGTACTCTGAGAAAAATGAACAGGATAGTAAGAGTGAACTAGAGGACTATAAAGGGTCGAGTACAATGTACCACTGGAACCTACTGAAGAAGATCTTATTGAAGTGGCTAATGAAGAATCTTGCGAAATATAACCTGCACAACTGGTAGAAGAAGCTCCAAGGAGTGAACTGGTATTGGCTAAATATGTCAGAAATAATCACTCTGTAGAAAATATCATCAGTGATAAGGATGTGAGAGTTCTAACCAGAAGAAGAGAAAGAGTGCATGCTCTCCATTTTTGAGCCCAAAATAGCAAAGGAGTCTCTAAAAGATGATGATTGGGTCAAAGCCATGGAAGAAGAACTAGAGAAAATTGAGAAAAATGATACATAGACTCTAGTACCCAAACCAGAAAATAAAAATGTAATAGGAACCAAGCGGGTGTTTTGAAATAAGATGGATGAAACCAGTAAGGTGATAAGAAACAAGGAAAGATTGGTATGTAAGGGATATTCTCAAGAAGAAGGTTTAGACTATGGAGAAACCTTTGCACTGGTAGCCAGGTTGGAAGGGGTTAGAATTTTGCTGGTCTGTGGTGCTTAGAAAAGGTTTAAAGTATACCAAATTGATGTCAAATTGACATTCTTAAATGGGGTGTTAGAGGAAGAAGTATACATAGAGAAACTAGAATGGTTTGCATCTGAAGATGGGATGAATATGGTATGCAGGTTGCATAAGGCTTTGTATGGGTTGGAACCAACACTGAGAGATTGGTATAATAGGTTACACTCATATCTGCTAAGAATGGGGTTCAAAAGAACTAGTGATAACAGTAACCTCTATGTGAAGAGTGGAGCTAAAGGAAAACACCTAATTGTTGAGATCTTTATAGATGACATCATCTTTGGGGGAGATGATGAGATGAGAAGAAGCTTTTACAGGACAAATGCAACAAGAATTTGAGATGTCCATGATTGGTGAGATTAATTTTTTTATTGGCCTACAAGTCTCTCAATTAAAGAATGACATCTTCATCAGTCAGACTAAGTACATAAGGGAAATTTTTTAAAATTTTGGAATGAAATATTGCAAACCTGTTGGAACTCCAATGGTTACAGGTTGCAAGCTATCTAAATATGATGAGGCTGAAGAAGTGAATGAGGCATTTTACTGGTCCATGATCGATAAGTTATAGTATGCAGTACATAGCAGACCGGACATAGCTCAAGTTGTTGGCTTGGTTGCCAGATTTTCTACAAATCCGAAAAAGACTCACATGATGCCAGTCAAAAGAATATCTAGATACCTAAAGGGGACTGATGAGTATGGTCTCTAGTATCCACACAAGGGAGACTTTAGTTTAAGTGCCTTCATTGATTCAGATTGGGCTGGAAACATCGATGATAGGAAGAGCACCAATGGAGGTGCATTTTTTCTCAGAGACATGATTGTATCTTAGACAAGTAAGAAACAAAATTGCATATCTCAATCCACAACTGAGGTTGAATATGTAGCTATTGCAATTAACTGCACACAGATAGTTTGGATCAAGCAACTACTGGAAGGAATACAAGAAAAAATGGTTGGACCGGTAGTGATTCATTGTGACAACACCAGTGCCATTGACATATCTAAGAACCCAGTGATGCACTGCAAAATGAAGCATATGCCATCAAATATCACTATCTAAGGGAACAAGTTCAAGAAAAGGAACTCATGTTGGAGTATATACCAATCAAAGAGAAGGTGGTTGATATCTTCACCAAGCCACTATAGAAGGATACCTTTGACTATCTCAGAGTTAAGTTGGGGGTTATGCCCCTCCATTCAGTAAAGTAAGAAAACAAGATTCTACATCAATCTGGTATGCTTTCAAGTTCCTTTTTAGAAATGACTACATTGATGAGTGTGGACTACTCTGGTTAGCGGGAGTAGTCTTGTAAGTGTTTAGAAAGGACTCTTTGGTATTGTTGTCAAAGGGGAAGATATGATTAGAGTGCTTGAGCATTGGAAGATAGTGATTGAGCTTAAGTTGTTGTATCAGAGTATGACCAGTGATAGGGGGAGATAATTAGACTAATTTGAACTCATTAGACTCATTTTATTATTCGTTGTTTTTCAATGGATACATTACCATGACATATTATTCAGATTTTTATGACATTATGCTTTATTTGGAGATGAGATGTATAATTTATTTGCAGTATTTCAGTACTTCTAATTTATGGCATTTTATGTATTATTTCTATGTACTGATATTTTACTTTATTTATGCAATGTGCAATTATATGTTGTGTGTTTGCAAGTGTATTGGATGCAAGGGGATGGTTTTCCTTCACTCATTTCGGTGAGATAGGGAATGTTACGATTCTCCTTCATCAGTGTGTATGTTGTGTCTTCTATATTGTATATATATGCATGTGTGGTTCGGTGATGCAGGATATTGCAGGTACAAGTACCAGATAAGTACGGGGTATCATCTCCACCTGGCTTCACAGGTCTGAGTGTGCCTTATATTTTCCAATGGAAGTGGAGGAGATAGTTGTTGACCCTATTTTTACTTAGTTACACTCGTGTGAGTGTCGTCAATTGGTCGTCTTGTTAGTTGTTTGGCCTTCGTATTTGTTATTTTATCTTTTATGACTAATTGCTTGAGATTTGTTTTATTTGAGTGTTTTTAGTGGATTTAATTAATTAATTAATTAAGTTTATGAAATTATCTCATTATTATTGTTTATGCATTGAGATTATAAATTTAGTTACTTAAAGAAATTATTAAATTAAGTTGTAGGCTGCATGGTATTTGAAATATATTTCTATTTAAATAAATTAGATTAATTATATTTATTGTTTCCTTGAATTTTAAATAAATAAATGGAAGAATAAATAAATGAATAAAATGATTAATTAGAATTAAAATATTGTTTTAATTCTTTATTTAGAAAATTAATTAATGTGTATAAGAAAAGAAAAGAAAGAATAATGTTTTTTAATTATTGCATGTGATAAATTTAGAAAATAAAAAATAAAATTACTATTATTCTAAATTTAGGTTTTGTGAAAAAGCTATTGAACCTAGAAATTTAGTTTAAATAGGGGTATAGGTCTTTATTTTAGATACACAGGAACAGGTCAGGGAACTGAGGTGAAGATAAATTTAGTTGGAAGCTTGTTGAAGGATTGGTTCTCTTCTACAGATTTCTTCCAGGAAAGCTATACCAGGTTGGGTGGTTTCTTTTGATTATTTTTTTAAGGAAAATTTCTATTTCTTTTATCTCTCTGAATGATGTGTGTATTAAGGTGTTTGTCAAATTTGAAATCCTATTTGATTAATTCTTGATTTTGGTTAAGTTCCATTCCTGAAATTAGTTTCTATTTTATGAAAAGAAATGATTCCTGAGTGTTGTGGATTAAGTGTTTTTTTGAGAAAAAATGGGAGAATTATTGTGGCAAATATTGTCAAGACTTTATTGTTAATTTTGGGATTGTGATTATATTCCTTTTACTATCACTGAGGTTTAGCCAGAGATTTAATTGTTGTTGTCTGTTATTCTAGTTGTAAAATTAGTTTTATGTATCCCTATTAAATTATGGAAATTGCCATAGGGATAAATTTATTGATTTTATTAAATATTATTGGAAACTTGTATTACTAAAAATCTTAATTTGGATTAATTAAGCTATGGGGAATAAATTTTAATGTAGTAATTATTTTGGAAAATAGATTTTCATTTTATTAAAAAACAATTATTAAATAAATTAAAAAAAATAAAAATAAAAATTATTTATTTATTTATATTTAGTTTTAAATGCATGCATTGATAAACATAGAGTTATTAAAAGCATTTTGCTTAATATGCTTTGGGTTAAAATATGAATTCTTTGTAAATATTAAATATTGGAAATTGAAAGTTAAAGTTTCGTTTAAAATGTTAATTTGGAAATATAAGTTATTGGAAATTAGATCTTTGTTTTATTATATATTTTTAATGTGATATAATTATATAATATTATATTCAAAGAATATATATATTTATGTAATTATATTATACTATTATATATAATTTTTAATTTT